>NW_026854484.1:0-196898 GCF_026571515.1 Ruditapes philippinarum | reverse complement strand
GAAGTTTTTTCTCCAGGACAAGCGTTTTTTCTATGAGCTCTAACTGTGACCTTCACCGTTGACCTAGAGAGCTTGGTTCATGTGCAGGGCACTACGTCTCATGGTGGGAACAATTCTATAAGTAACATTAAAAATTCCTCCATGCTGTAGGAAAGAATTTGCTCCGGACAACATCTGGATATTTAATCATCTCCAGTGACCTTGACCTTGCAAATTATTAACCTAAATTAAAGTGTCACACCTGTAGTCATGATAGTTACCATTTTGTGCTACAACTCCATCAATAAATGAATGATGACAAATGGTCGCCTATACACATCTTTCAAATTTTCATCTGAACTTTGACCGCTCTATGTGTAACCTTGACTTTGGTCGAGGGATCTGAATTTTGGCCGTGCGACACTCAGCTCACAATGGTGAAGTGTGCATTTGTGCCAAGTCATATTGAAATCCCCCTATGAAGTAGAAGTTTTGCTCCGGAGCAAGCGTTTTTTTCAATTGAGCTCTAAGTGTGACTTTGACCTGGGACCTGGAATCATGCATGGAGCATACATATCATTGGTGGTGGAACATTCCATAAAAGTATTATAAAAATTCTTTCCATACATGTAGGAGATATGCTCCAGACAAAACTCTGGATATTTCACCATCTTTAGTGACCTTGACCTTGCATATATTGACCTAAAGTACATGTGTCACAGCCGTAGTTATGCAATAATGACCATTTGTGTTACAATCCCTCAAATAAATGACGCCCTATACACATCTTCATATTTTTTTATCTGACTTTGACCTCTATGTGTGACCTTGTCCTTGGCTGCAGGGACCTGAATTTTGTGCGCGACACTCAGCCTCACAAATGGTGAACATTTGTGCCAAGTTATATTGAAATCCCTCCATGCATGTGGAAAAAAAGTTTTTTGCTCCGGACAGCGTTTTTTCAAATGAGCTCTAAGTGTGACCTTTGACGCTTGACTAGGACAGAAGTTCATGTGCGTGCCATGGTTTTCTAATGGTGAAATTTCTATGAATTTATTAAAAATCTCCTATGGGTAGGAAGATATGCTCCGGACAAAAAATCTGGATTTTTCATATTTTAGTGACCTTGACCTTGTATATTTACCTAAAAATTAATTGTTCACAGCCAATAGTTTTTGATAATGACATTTGTGTTACAATCCCCTCAATAAATGGCTGACAAATGGTCCATATACAAATCTTCTATTTTTATCTGAACTTTGTACCTCTATGTGTGACTTACCTTGGGCCGCAAGGACCTGAATTTGCGCGCGACAATCTCCGCCTCACAATGGTGAAATTTGTGCAAGTTATATTGAAATCCTCTAACATCTGGGAAATTTTTCTCGGACAAGCTTTTTTAATGAGTTCTAAGTTGATTGACTTTGACCTAGAGACCTGGTTTATGGCGCGCACTGCTCCTCATAGTGGGGGAACATTTCTTTAAGTTTCATTAAATTCCAAATGAATGCTCCCCCGCCCGACCCCCCGGGCCCCCCAGGGGCGTTCCCCTAATAGTCCGTTTTCAAAAGGGCGTATAAAAAGCGGCCCAATATCCCAAGGGTGATTCAACAGTATTAAATGGGAATAAAGAAAACCCAATATTATAATAAACAAGTCACAAGGAAAGGGGGCGTTCAATGAAAGCAACCCCCAAAATGAGATAAACAGAATCCTAAAAAAAGCCAAAAAGGGAAAAATTTACAATGTTGCAGGCTCGGTTTGATTGAGCCTGTTCATGGACGGTACTGGATAGTGCAAGTTACCGTCCACGCCCCCGGGCAATACAAATAAGTCTACATCCGGGCAATACAAATAAGCCGTCTGAAATATTAAATAATCGCAGGAATGCGAATGGTTCCATAAAAGCGATTCCAGCGAAAAATCGCCGACCGTTACTTAATCCTCTAGCGCAAATCAAGAACCAGGCCCTAGTGAAAACAGTGATGACCCCCCCCCCCCCCAAGAAACATTGCAAATGATTTCAGAACTCCTGGTTGTCCGAATTTTCATGGCTTAGGGTTAGGTTAGGGTTAGGGTTATTTATCATTTAATGATTAACCTGTCCGTGCTTTGTCTTTGCCCTGTCATGTTTTTGTTTGGGGTCCGCATGGGCTCCTTGCCATTGGTTCTTGTTGCTGGGTCATGTGGGGGTTACGTTCATTGAACGCCGCCTTTCCTTGTTGATCTTGTTTATCATATATTAGATTTGATGAACAAGATCCACAAGGAAAGGCGACGTTCAATGAACGCAACCCCCATATGACCCAGCAACAAGAACCGATGGCAAGGAGCCCAGGTGGACCCCAAGACAACGGAAAAATGTTTTGTTTAACATGCGAGACATATGAGAAAAACACTAAAAAAAGTCTGAAATCGGCGTTTACAATTGGGACTAATAATTTCCAGCGGTCAGCATTAGTTAGACACCAGAAATGCGACGATCGCAGAGTGTCATGCAACGCCAAAAAGCAACAATCTTGCATGACTGCTGCTGTAAGAATAGTTCAGAAAAAATCTGAACCAATATTAGAGGCACATATTCTGTGAAGTGTACCCCCAAAAATATGACCTGGGGGTACATGTATCCTCAAATTTAAATTTTAGTGGGAACACTGAATTTTATATCAGCTGCAACTGAAGGGTCAGTTACTGCGTTCATTGAATGCCGCCTTTCCTTGTCGATCTTGTTTATCATATTTTTTGCCTGCAACTATTTTACTTCAAATATGATATGCAACTATTTTACTTCAAATATGATAAACAAGATCAACAAGGAAAGGCGGCGTTTAATGAACGCAACCCCCATATGACCCAGCAACAAGAACCAATGGCAAGGAGCCCAGGCGGACCCCAAACATAAAAAGGACAGTGCAAAGACAGGTTAATCATTAAATGATAAATAATTTGTAACTGATTAGGAAATTCAAAGAAAATAATAATAGAATAGATAAATTACAGAAATCCCTAAAGAAAAGCCCAACACGAACAAAATTGAAAATGTTTGCAGGCTCGGTTTGAGTTGAGCCTGTTCATGGACGGTACTGGAAAGTGCAAGTTACCGTCCACTGCCCCCTAGCACCGGCTTAAGCAGAATTCAACATTTAAACATGAAAGAGTAAAAATTTTGAATTTAGAAACATCCGCAGATGTGTTCATACGCGGCGGTTATCATGAAACCTTCAATGTGGACACAGTAGTGCCCATTCCATGAAAAGCGGCGTATGGTCCCCCCAATTAAAAAATGTGTGTTGTGCCCTAAACGAGAAAACAATGGGCGGAACTAAATAAAATGGAATTTTGAAAGGGGATCAGAGGTTATGAAGCCTGCGTATCACAGGCCCACAAAGGGGAAGGGGGGTTAATCAAAGAAACAAAAACTAGAGGCAATGGGGAAGATACTTACCGTAGACGAGAAAACAACAAGGGACACAAGCAAAAGTGTCACCAAAACGGTATGAAACAACATAGACATACATCTGAGGAACACAGTGGGGCGCCGCCTTGGAACGGTCAGCAGCATATTAATGACTGCTGGGGAGTTTAAACCGGTTAATGGTGCACCAAACCTCGCTCTTAGTCCCACCATGTTCCTATAAACGAGACAGTGTAAATAAAATGAATCCCCGCCAAGTGAAATTCTAACAGTTGTCTTGGTTACAAAAGGTTAAATAAGTAAAACACTTCAAGACCATCTTTCTTTTTTAAAAGGTGGTTTCAAAACATTTTTTTTTTCTCAAAAAATAACGAGCAACATCACTTGTACATTCTGAAGAAGATTTTTGATGAAGGACAAGTGTAGAAGAAGTAACTTTTCCAATGGAACTGCGGTAAAAAGTTCAGAATCCTCGGCTTCAGGCATAGACTGAGGCTCATTCTCAGCAAAATAAAGAGTCTCATCTGAATCAGCTGTAGAAAGGACAGCTGGCAAATGGTCATGACTTACAGTGTCTTCAGCCACAAAATATGATAAACAAGATCAACAAGGAAAAGCGGCGTTCAATGAACGCAACCCCCACCCGACCCAGCAACAAGAGTCAGTGGCAAGGAGCCAAAAGAGGACCCCAAAACAAAAACAGGACAGGGCACAAAGTCAGGCCGACCACTGAAATCACAAACAACCAGTTACTAATAAGGAACTAAAAGAAAATACATAAATGATTGAAAAATAGGCCCATAAAGGCACAGGGGAAGGGGTCAGGAGACCCGGGGAAGGAAGGAAATAAATTAAAACTAGGGACAAAGGGGAAGATACTTACCGTAGACGAGAAAACAACAAGGGACACAAGTGTCGCCAAAACAGTATGAAACAACATAGACATACATCTGAGGAACACAGAGGGGCGCCGCCTGGGAACGGTCAGCAACATAAATACTGCTGGGGAGTTTAAACCGGTTATTGGTGCACCAAACCTCGCTCTTATTCTCAAAAAGTTTTGAATAATAATGTATCAATATTATCAGGATTAAAGGATAAATGCCTGATTTCATAATTGCTGACTGCAATTTATTTTACAGATAGTATAACGGAATAAGCCTTGCACTAAATGGCACAGACACTGTACTTATCCACAAGTATACATGTAAATCTTTAAAACTTGGGTTGCGTTCATTGAAATAGAGAAAAACAGAATCCCTGAAAAATGCCAAACACGATAAAATTGTTTGTAAAATGTTGCAGGCTCGGTTTGATTGAGCCTGTTCATGGACGGTACTGAAAAATGCAAGTTACCGTCCACGCCACTAGCACCGGCTTAAGCAGAATTCAACATTTAAATATGAAATAGTAAAATTTTGAATTCAGAAACATCCGCAGATGTGTTTATACGGCGGTTATCATGGAACCTTCAATATGACACTTCCGTGCCGCACATTCCATGAAACACGGCCTATGGTCCCCTAGTAATAAAAAGCGTGTGCCCTAAACGAGAAACTAATTAAATAGAATTTTGAAAGGGCATAAGAGGTTATGAAGCCTGCATATCACAGATAAGACGTCAAAAGACAAATTAAAAAAGCTGGCAACATATCCTAAGGGTGATTCAACATTATTCAAGTAGGAATATTGGAACCACCCAACTAGTAAATGCCGAAAATTTGAAACAAAAAATATCACAAGCACAACAATAATGTCGTGCTGAACGATCTTCAAGGATCGAAAATATAACATCATTGATTAAATGTACGGGGAGACTTTTTACAGCCGCCACACGGCACAAATAACACGGATGTGACAATGAAATAGAGAAAAAAAATTCTGGTAACAAAGTGATCCCTCGGAAGCATTAATCACATCAAAATTACAAGAGAATTGCAGACTCGGTTTGATTGAGTCTGTACATGAGGGATAATGAATATGTGCAACATCCCTCACGCCCCCTAGCACCGGCTTGAGCGGTACTCAATTCTCAACACTTAATAGTGCTGGCATCAATGATCCTGTTGATCTTGTTTATCATATATTAGATTTGACAAATATGATGAACAAGATCCACAAGGAAAGGCGAATCCCTGAAGAACGCCCAACACGATAAAATTGTTTGTAAAATGTTGCAGGCTTGGTTTGATTGAGCCTGTTCATGAACGGTACTGGAAAGTGCAAGTTACCGTCCACGCCCCTAGCACCGGCTTAAGCAGAATTCAACATTTAAACATGAAATAGTAAAATTTTGAATTTAGAATATGAAAAACAAGATCAACAAGGAAAGGCGGCGTTCAATGAACGCAACCCCCATATGACCCAGCAACAAGAACCAACGGCAAGGAGCCCAGGCGGACCCCAAACATAAAAAGGACAGGGCAAACATCCGCAGATGTGTTCATACGGCGGTTATTATGGAACCTTTAATATGACACTTCATGAAAAGCGGCGTATGGTCCCCTAGTAATAAAAAACGTGTGCCATAAACGAGAAAACAATGGGCGGAACTAATTAAATAGAAGTTTGAAAGGGGATCAGCCGCCTTTCCTTGTTGACCATGTTTATCATATTTGTTACTTTCTTGCGAATAAATCTAAGAAATAGGACCAAAGCATCCAACATCTATTGGCTGCAAAATATGAGACGTTTGGGGAAGTAGAACATACAAGATGATATTTTGTTCCATTTCCCAGTCAATAATGAATGGTGTTATATGGTACTTATTCCCATCATATAATAGAAGAATTTCCCGTGGCATAATACACAAATTGAATCAGAAGGTATGTGTGGAAAACTTCACCGTTTGACCGTCCAGATTTTGTTACTTTGCCCTGAGCACCTGGTGGTCCTCCATTAGTTCATCCCTCATTCTGCTCCCGAAAAAAAGTGTTTGCATTTTTAAAAAACTTATTACAGTGTATGCTCATAAATAAAATTTAACACAACTTAAGTCAAATGACATAAACACAAAGCAGGGAGGGGACCTCCTGTGCATTTCCGCATCAAAGTATGGTTCTTGTACTAGACCTCTCTGAAGTCACTACTGATGTCTTGGTATTAGATGGGCCAACAACATCGGAAGGTGTGAAGTTTTGTTGTAAAAAATATGATAAACAAGATCAACAAGGAAAGGTGTAAACCTTTCTGGTCTACATTACATGTGGATTCTGGAGATTCTGTTAATTCATATGTCTCCAAGATAGACTGGAGTTCGTTAAAATATCGAGAAGTTCTTTCTCTACTTGTTGCTTTGGCTCGAAGTTCAGAGGTAGTTTAAGAACGCTGATCTTTTAAAATATGATAAACAAGATCAACAAGGAAAGGCGGCGTTAAATGAACGCAACCCCCATATGACCCAGCAACAAGAACCAATGGCAAGGAGCCCAGGCGGACCCCAAACAAAAACAGGACAGGGCAAAGACAGAGCACGGACAGGTTAAACATTAAATAATAAATAATTTATAAATGATTAAGAATTTAAAAAAAAATAATAAAAGGCCCACAAAGGGGAGGGAGACAGGAGACCGGGGGAAGGGGGGGGGGGTTAATAAAAGAAATAAAAACTAGAGGCAATGGGGAAGATACTTACCGTAGACGAGAAAACAACAAGGGACACAAGCAAGTGTCACAAAAACAGTATGAAACAACATAGACAAACATCTGAGGAACAGAGTGGGGCGCCGCCTTGGAACGGTCAGCAGCATAATAATGACTGCTGGGGAGTTTAAACCGGTTAATGGTGCACCAAACCTCGCTCTTAGCCCCACCATGTTCACTCTGGTCACCTACCTTAAAAGCATAAAACCACTTATAAGAAAGTGACTTTCAAGTGCTGTGTGGCAGCTGTAAAAAGTTGCCCCGTACTTCACTTCAGTGTTGTTATATTTTCTGGTCCTTCGGAATCATTGATGCCGGCACTATTAAGTGTTGAGAATGGAGTACCGCTCAAGCCGGTGCTAGGCGGCGTGAGGGATGTTGCACTTATTCATTATCTCTCGTGTACAGACTCAATCAAACCGAGTCTGCAATTCTTATGTAATTTTGTTGGGATTAATGCTTCCGAGGGATCACTTTGTTTCCAGAATTCCTCTCGAACGTTTACCCAGGCATGATGCAAATTCTGTAGAGCAGTGTTTATGACCTCTGTCCTGGTGTATGGGTACCAAACGTATGCCATGTCCTCGATATGTTCCACCAATTTTTCCTCCTGGAAATCACTCAAAAGTAGCCTAGGACCTTGTTTGTTTGTTTGTTTCATTTTACGCCTTTTCCACAGTATTTCAAAAAAAAGGCATGGCATACGTTTGGTACCCATACACCAGGACCTGGCCAGTGAAAACATTCAAGAAACATAAATAAATGTATAATAAGCCAAGATTTAATAAGTTTCAGCATAATCAAGAAGATAGAAGCATCTCGCCTGTAAAAAGTTGCCCCGTACTTCACTTCTGTGTTATATTTTTCTGGTCTTTCGGGATTATTGATGCCAGCACTATTGAGTGTTGAGAATTGAGTACCGCTCAAGCCTGTGCTAGGGATGTTGCACGTAGTCATTACCCCTTATGTACAGACTTAATAAACCGAGTCTGCAATTCTCTTGTAATTTTGTTGTGATTAATGCTTCCGAGGGATCATTTTTCTTCCAGATTTCTTTTGTCGTATCTGACTCAGCATGTCAGGAACTCTGTCCCTTAAGGTCTGCATTGGAACACCATAGACCTTAGATGCCTTCCTAACAGATACAGCTCACCATCAACTGCACACTGGTATGCCTTGTCCAAACTTCTTGGTGAATACTGCCTGTTTGTTGTTGATTTTTTTTTTGGTAGGTGGGGACTCTCATAAACCTGCAGAAAATGCTAAATATCTAAAGAATATAAGCAAAAAACATTCACCGCAAACAACTTCTTTGACAGTTGTAACGCTGATTTCGGGGTTTGTGACGTCGAAACGAAATAGCACGTGCGCATTAAACTATAAACATGCGGTATCACTATTACGGGTATATCACAATTTGGGGTGACTGGAGGATATATTTAATGCAGTAAATTTGTTAAAGATTGTTTCTTATAACTTAAAAAAGGTAGACATTTTAATATATTTTTTACATTTTAAAATTTAATGTTATTTTTACAACACTTAAAAATTGAATATTTATTTATTTATTCATAATTTTTTCATGTGTTTGATTTTCTAAGCCAGGTTGCTTAATTGGTTAGAGCATTCCAAATTTAATTTCTTTTCTGATTTGGGAAGGTTTCAGGTTTAACTCCTCATCTGGCTAGATTTTAAATGCACTATTTTGTTTTTATTAATTCGATTATCAAAATTAAATTTAAGTATTTCACCAAAAAAAAAACGAAAAGATTTTTTACTTGTAGTTATCATAATAACTTACAGATATATCTTTTTAAAAGGTGTAGTACTTTACATTTCTTGGTTCGGCACCACTTATAGTTTTTGTTTGGCGCTCGGTGTCATAAATCAGGTACTCTCCGTTGACTGTATCTGATCTCAATTTTATGTCTCCCCATTTCAGCTTAGAAGCTTCTTTTCAAGTTCGCATACCAAAATTTGATGCGCAAACAAGCCAAATGGAATTAAATAAAGATCTTTGGTTTCCTGTCCCAAGTGTTTCATTTTCTATTATTTTTTCTAGGTGGTGGTCTTCAAGACACTCAGCAGCATAAGGCTTGTTTCCCTTGCCTAGGGATTTTTGTTCCATTGATTTTTTTTCTGATGCATTCACTTGTGTTTATAAATTCCGGGAGTCACCCTTTATATCAACCGGATATAATTTGATTTTATATACTAATAAAGCCATCCAAGGAGCCTGGCTCATACTTGTTTTTGCTGATAAAATGAACCTTTGCATGTATTGTTGAGTTGGTCCGGGGGATAAACTGAACCAGGCGTGTTTCATTTTTCATCTTAAAGATATTCATAGATGAATTTTAGGTCAGATGATTTTTTTTCTTAGTGTTTTCAGTTGTTTTTTTTTAATACAATGAAATTACTTTGAGTGAGTTCTTTAAACGTATTGGCTCATCTTTGGATTTTGTTGTTGTTGATTTAAGAGTTGATACATGCGAGGATTGAGAATGAATAAGTTCCAAAATCAGATATTTCTTGATGATTATCATTATCTGTGGCATTTTACAAAGCATTTTCAATTTGTGACTCATATTGTCCATACTGGAATTTTAATGAATAATTAGCTAGATTTAAATCAATTTCTTGTTGTGCTTCCATTTATCCTTGCAGAAGACAAAAAAGAGTTGTTGTCGGAAAGAAATAAAAATAGAAATTAAACTCATTTATTTATTATATTTTTATTTATTATGCCCCCCTTCCTATATTGTTCTGCTTATGTCGGTCTGTCCGTTCGTAGACCACATGGTTTTCGCTGATTATCTTGAAAACATCTTCTTTATATTTTCCATAGTGATTGGTCATAACTAGAAGATGACCCTTATCGATTTTGCGGTCACTAGGCCAAAGGTCAAGATCAAAGGGGCCTTGAATGTCAGAATTGTTTCTGCTGATTATCTTGAAAAATATTCATCACAATTCTTCTTATTTCACATAGTCATTGGTCATAACTAGTAGATGACCCCAATTAATATTGGGATCACTAGGTCAAAGGCCAAGGTCACAGGGGACTTAAATGTCAGAATGGTTTCCGCTCATTATCTTGGTTACAATTCATTACAAATTTCTTTTTTCACATATTGATTGGTCATTACTTGTAGATTGCCCCTATTGATTTGTGGGTCAAAGGTCAAGGTCACAGGGGCCATGAATGGTAGTATGATTTCCACTCATTATCTTTGTTACTATTTATCACACAGTCTATATTTCACATATTGATTAGTCATAACCATTAGATGACCCCTATTGATTTTGGGGTTACCAGGTCAAGGTCACAAGGGCCTTGAATGGTAGTATGATTTCAGCTCATTATCTTAAAAGATAATGATCACAAAGTCTTCATATTTCACATAGAGATTGGCCATAACAAGCAGATGACACGTATTGCTTTTGGGGTCATTACTTCAAAAGTCATGGTCACGGGGGCCTTAAATGTCAGAATGGTTTCCGCTTATTGAAAACTATTTATCAAAAAGTCTTCATTATTTTTCTTTTTTCCATAATGGAACACTTCCATGTACCCATTTATCACAAGTGTCTATAACAAAATTACCAATAATGTGAGTCAAGGACTAGAAAGGGAGCATATGTGTCGTTGGACATTTCTTGTTTAAAATGTTTAATTTATTTACAATTATCATTTTTAATATAGAGATTTATTATAATTTAGTGATAATGAAGTGAATAACTGAAATACTGAATGAAAGAAATGGAGCTGAGAGAAACATAAGAAAGTAGTCCCTAAATATAAATATGAAGTTTGACTCCGCCCACTTTCATATTTTTTGTTTCATATTTATTTTTTAAATATAAAAATTATATTTAATGGATTTAGCACCATAGTTCATGGGTAAAATTAAATCAAAGCAGCATGCCTCAGATTCTTGCTAGTTTTCATGAATTGTTTTTTTTGTTTTTTTTTGAAAATGTATTTAAATGCAAAATATTGTGAAGTGAACACAGGAAGTTATTAACACATTGTAAACGGCACTTACAATCCACCTAAATTTAGTAAATTACCAAAAAGAGGTAAAAATATTCAAATTATCCCTTACTAACGCAGTAGAATAATGGTAATTAATAATGCAAAATCAAGTCATAAATGGCACATAACATGCAGACCATTAACTGAATCTTGAATCTCTTTACTTTTCTTAAAATCTTAATGCATTTCTTTCAAGTTTGATTTTCTTGAAATAGTTTGGCTCATCCGGAGGCGTGCAGCTTTAATTATGATATTTTATCTAATCGTATCTTTGTTTAGTATGTATGCGAATTAACCTTCTCATCTACAAAATGTTTAATTTTGGTGATCATTGTAGTAAAACAAAATAAGTTACAAGTCTATTTAAGTTTCATGTATAATATAAAAAAACAGCAAAAACTCTTAAATTATGTATTAAGCTGCAGCAAATGCATTCTGATAAATAATTCTGACAGAACGAATATATATACTATAACATATTTTGTGTCTAACATTGTAGACATAATCCATCTGCATTTTTGAATACATTACAAAAATAACTAGGTATGTTATGAAATCCTTCCATCTTTGTCTCATTATAAACATATTTGGTATTCTGCATTATGCTTGAGTCTGCCACTATTGCGATCATCTCGTTAAGATGCTTTGCAACATATTGATAAGTTTTGCAGTTTTGAGAATTATACTCCTCTATTTGTTGATTGTCATAGGTCCAGTTTCAAACTGGCGTTTTGGTAGTTCTGGTAAATGCATCTTTTTGATCTTAGTGCGTCTTCGAATAACAATTGATTCCTTTTTAAATCAAATACAAAAGTGAATGAAACACATAATTCTGGCCCAATAAATCCTTGCACTTTTTCAATAAGCCTACATAAAGTCCTTTTTTTAGTAGATGTGCTTTCATGATTTACCAATATGATTTTTTTAAACAACATTACATGATCGCGAGAAATAAGATAAATAATGAGACGTGTGATGTTTCAGAATATTTGTTTTTAAACCTGCTTTTTAAGGTGAAATGGGTATAAAGTACCCCTACATCGACCTATATTCGTAATTAAATTCATATCACATGTTATGATTTGATAAAAATTTCATCATCAGAAACTACAACGCCTGGATCTCTACGAACGTGACAATGATTTATTTAATCTGTGTGTGACAAATAGCCATGTTTACCTTTGTAATAAGCCAAAGTTCCAATGCCGAATGTGATCAGTTTGACTTCCAGTAACAATATGCAGGGTAGAACTGAATATAAGAAGAGTTTTCATTGGTCATTTTAAAGTTACAAAATGAAATCTGGGAATCTCATTGGCCATACTAAAATAAATAAAGGATAGTTCTTTTCATACTAAGATGGTTCTCAACTAAAATGTTAAGGTACAGTAAAGTTCTAAAATAGAAAAAAAAACAGGACAGTTCTTTACCTTTCTAGTTAAAGTGCACAGATATTGATTTTTAAACAATAATTTTTGCATTCAGATCTCATTACATTTTCAAGTGAACAGTTTATTTTACGTGAGAACTTACTGAGTTTATCTTACACAAAATAACGAGAATAATATCAGAACTTATCAGGTACCCTTAGTTTTTGATGTTCAAGAAGTGGTTTAATATAGTTTATCACACACCCGTGTCGATTTTGCGGCTCCGTAAAAATTGTATTGCACGGCCGTGCATATATTTTGACGTGACGTCATTAGCGTTATACAAACATAGTGTAAAGACACGCTAAATGTTAGCGTTATACTATAGGCGCGTCAATGAAAAATGACTTATTTCACTTAAAAGGGTCTTTATTTTGGGTATGTGATAAATAGAATATTAAATTCGTGGAAGTTCATTACTGAATTAATTGCACTTGTTGAATAAAATAATATTATGCTCGCCAGAGGCTCGCATAATATAATTGTATTCAACTCGTGCAATAAATTCAATATTGAACTTACACTCATTCAATATCCTCTATATATATTATTATTGATGTGTTCAATTGATTGATGTGTTCAATTGATATAGAGTTTATAATTTATATATATGTTTGCATATTAATCAAGTATTACATAATAGAATCGCCTTACCAACTACGTTGATGTTTGTATCAGAAATTGAGTTCACGTTTGTTTAGACACATACATCATAAAATCCATTTTTCAAGATTTACAACCCTACAAGAAATTATTGTGGCATTGTTAGGCAAGCTATGCTAACATTTCTATACGAACTAACATATGGCAAGTTAACTAGGATACTTCTTGCTTTCAATTCATATATATGAAGCTAACATTTTGATCTTTTCTACAATTTAACAAACCTTTCCAATTGAATGACCTTGAATAATTACTTTTGACTACGTTAAATCTTAAGCTTTGACTCTTACAATTTGAACCTTATAGTTGTGTGTGTAAATTATGTTGAATATATTGCCTATTTTTTAAGAATCTTCAAACTTAGACAATGTGTATCACATAAAAACCAAATTATGACATTGTTTTATCTTGAATTTAGACCAGTTAATGTACTTCCGAGTTGTATAATATCATTGTCTTATGTAAGCAATTGAGCGCCGTCATAACAATCTTACGATAAGCCGGCGAAATGCAAAATACAAAAACCATAACGAATACGTGAACCAACCCACTTATCATAAATGCAATTTTCATAAATAAAATTACAACACTAAACCGATTTGAAATAATATACCGACCAAACTTTGAAATATTTGTACAAGCCTATGTTTCGTTACTAAATGTACCTGTTAAGTATCCTACTTACTTATAGCAACTTCAAAGGATACCGTTATCATTAGTGAATAAGCCACTTTAAGTTCATCCTGACATTCATCCTTGTTTTATCACGTTCTTCCAGCAATTTTTAACTAAGGATACTGAATAATTTTGACACATTTTCTGTATATGTGTATGTCATAAAACACTTATAGTATGATTAAGAACAAGTAATATATGCTTCTGAATAGTTTAACGAGATAAACACGTGAAAAAGTAAAGATATTGAAATTGGATTTATATTGTTAAAATGTTGATTTAACCAAAATAGAATCAAATGTAAACATTCATGCTGTTTAGTCTCTAAGTTACGACATAACAACTTTTACGATCGTTTTAACTTTTGTCAAGAATTATTTTTTGTTATCATGTGACTTTAAAAAGTGGCGTGAATAAATTTAAGTCTTTTTCGTGGAATATGTGTGTCAAAAATACCTTATGTGGAATAATATAATCGTACCTTGTGGAATTGCCTATTTTATGTCCAAATTACACACAATTACATTTTATGTTTCGCTGAAGACAAATACAGAAATAATAAGAATGCCCTTGATTTTCTAGCAAGATGCAAAATTGCATAACGGAACTAGAGTACAGTGAAAATTGGCGATTATTACGAAACATCGTAAAAGTTAAATGAAAAGACATAGTAACGTTATTCAAGAGAATTCATCCTTAGACATTGAGAAACGTTTTGTCTGACCCTTCCTGAAGGCATGATGTAATTAAGACGCGAATACCTACATTATCAACAGATCATTGATATTTGTCCATAAACAAAAATGTTTTCCTTTAGAAATAAAGTAGTCATGTTTGATTGTTGCTACATTGAATTGGTATACAGCAATATGATAGGATTTCATTATGTCAAAATGATAGGATTGTATTACGTTCATTCATTGATTGACATGTATGTAACATTCTATATTATTTATTTATTTATGTTTATGTTTATCGATTCAAGAGATATTTTTGTCAGATTCTATGAACATTTTATTAAGAGACTGGTTTTTTAAAAGTATCGTTAAGTATTATTTTACATGATAAAAACTTCAAAATAAAATATGTAATGAATTAATATTGTTTGACTACACTCAAAGCAAATTAATATTTTACCGACAAGTACAGTTCAATTTGGTATTAGGAGAATGAATCATAGGCATCTCTAATATCCAATATAGAATAAGCTGAACACAGTTTAATGTGATTAATGGAAACTTCAGGCATGTGTTGTTTGATTGTGATTATGGGTGGCACTGGTTATTGCAAGTTATCGTTCAATGCCACTAGCACCCACATTAGCAAATTTAATAAAAACAAGTACTGAATTACAGACTAAAAAGCATCCACAGATTAGCAAAGAAAATGTGGTTTTGAAAATCTATTAATTTGGATATCTAACAGAACCTTCAAAATGTACTACATTGAAAAAATTGGGTGGGAAGTGGTATAGTCTCATGCGGCTCTGATTATATTTTATCGGAACATTGGTCATGAAACCCATGAACAAAGTGTGATTTGAGTTCTGTATTTATCTAAATTACCACAAACACCATTTACATTATAAAAAAGCAAAAACGTTAACCGACTTTAATTCATTTTCACAATCGTTTTCTATCACCCCTGTAGATGTTAGGATTGGAATTATGTAGAAATTCTGCAATTTTGTTTTATTGCTTGTCAGCACTATGACATCTGGTCCCCAAAATGATTAAAGATGAGTAAGCATTGCGATGAAGTTAACTATGTGCTGTATGTCAACTCAATAATTATTTTGTCTGCTGCACAAATTATAGGAAGAAACAGTTCATGGTTGATACCTCAGCATTACACTTGATTTACAAGATGCGAAAGTTTTATGAAGTATTGTCTGTATTATGATTATTAGTGTAACTAAACAAAGAATGGGAACAAAAACAAGATATAAAATATTGTAGTTGCAACATGTTCAATAACAATGGTAAAAGAGCAGCATTTTTCAGTTATTGCAATCGTCGAGATGAATCAGTAAAACACATCAAACATACATTACCGTTGTAGATTTTGGGAGTAAAAAGGTTATTATATTTACGTTACGAATGGACCTGTACATATGTAAATGATTTTACATGAGTGTCTTGTTATAATTGATTAATTAATCGAATTAAATTAAATTGAAGTGATAAAATATGAGACTCTGTTTTATAAATTCAATATTGACAGACACGACATAAAAGTCGAATTAAAATGTGCCGATGTAATTTAGTAGTTGATCATTTTAATGCTGATCGTTTAATGTAAATGTTTGAAGTAAATTTTCAGCTTGAAAATATTAAATCAATATTTAAGAAAATATCAGATCATAATTTGAGACCACACAACATTTGCAATGCAACATTCACATGTATGCTAATCTTTGGCGAATTGATAATTAATTGCAATTGTTGGTATGATTAGTGTTAACGTTATAATGACCACAATGGACGGAATTCGAATTCTATTAGTGATCAGTGATAAATATTCAACCTGAAATCCGATAAATTGGACTTGTATATGGTTAATGACTCTGTGACACAAGTATGATGATATACTAGGTACTTTAATGGGCAGTGTTGTTATGTAGATCTCTACAAGCACGGGATCTGCAATTGTACTTGGATTCAGTAGACAGTAATATTGCTCTCATATTTGACGACAGTGTTGATCAATACGAAAATAAAAATTTCGGTCTGCTTACTCATTTGTATATTCATTACACCAGTGTATTCTTATTTCCATTCAATGGCTAACCTATCCCTGTGCCGTTGTTTATGCGGTAATGTTAACTATAATAATGCAGTTAACGGACATTCTACTGTTGGATCTGATATTGCAAACATCAGAGGTAACATTATTCAATCAGATTTCTTACATTGTTTTTATATTTAGCAATGATGATCTTTTCATTTGTAACTTCAATGTATAATTATATCATTAGTCAATTATTCAAAGATGATCTCTTCTTGACAGTAATTCTTGTTTTATGACGAACGTTAACTATCCCCTTTTTGCATTTTTTGGCAGACAATTTGATAAAGACAACCTATAATATTAATTTGGCGGATACAGATACCTTTAGCTAATGTAAGAATTCCTAAAATGTTGCATTAATTAGTGTTATTTTTGTTGTTATATCATTAAACAAGATGAACAAATGTTTGGGATTATATCGCTGCCGACGCTTATTGCATAATTGTTTACAGCAGTTTGCTTTATTAGATATGATTAAATTTTCACTGGCCCTCCTGTCTCTCACGCCCCCCCCCCCCCCCCCCCCCCGACCCCTTCACATTTCTACAAGTCAGTCTTTTGATTGTATATATTCTTCATTGTTTTCCTTGTGTTTTTAAGTTTTCCTTAATGTTATTGCTATATGTAACTGCGCCTCGTGCTTGCTGTGTTTTTGTGCAATTAAACAAATAAATAAATAAGATAAAGTGACATATATTATTCATGATTTATTTGTCTATTTAAATATATAGCTTTTAAGAAAAATGAAATCTTTTGAGCACTTACATTCTAATTCTGTTATATATTTAATATTCGTGTAGGTCTATATGCCATTTAAGAATTGTTTATTACATATAGAAAAGGTTTTTTGTTCTGTCTGTCTCACAAACATTAACAGGGCTAGTAGTCATACAAACAGTTTATGTCTTACATTTTTATTCACATTACCTGTTTAACATTTTCAGAGCAAAAGTTCTTTATAGTCTTTGCTATAGTTAATATGGTGTTGTGCTCTAGGAAATATGTAGATTATTGTACCATATATTTTGACAGACTTTTACTGGTCAATGAAATCATACACGCATGTTATCAGTGCATATTATCCTTATACAGACTCAATGTCTTTTGCTCTTGATAGTTATTGTCAATTCTAAAATACATTGATTTATTGTACATTTTGTATACCTTTTCTGCTTATATGTCCGATCTTATTATTCTAATTTGTTCGCTCATTTATACCTTTTACCTTTAAAAGTATCTATAATCCGGGATACAAGTACTTCTCTATTCAGTTGGAAGTTAACATGTAATAAAAATATGCTTGTATCATACGCCCGAGGCAGAATCCAGCTATTACACCAAGTCTTATGTGAATATTAATGTATAACTACTTTCACTGCACTTAAATATATACTGTATGTTTAAAAATAATTCAAAAACGATCGATTTCGCCCAGAAGGAAGGAAAAAATGCATAAAATTGGCAAAAGCGAATGTTTCAATGGCAGAAGTAAAGCCTTAATGTTTCATTTAATTTTAATACATTTATCAGGATTAAGTTAAACAAATTTTCCAAATAAATAGAAAAAAAATTGTTATGAGGGAAATACCGATCATATATTTTGTCAGTTGGTAAATTACATATCTTCACAATTTTGGTATGTTAACATTGTATACTTATAATAAAAAAAAAGTTTTAAAAAAAAAACTTCAAAGCTACACATCTTGCAATAATTAGGGGAATTTTATAAATCAATAACTGTTTCCAAAAATGTTTAAGATATTCATTGTCACAAATTGTAGATCCCGATATGTACTGTTGTTTGTTTGTTTGTTTGATTGATTGATTGATATTAAATCACACCAACATTGTAAACACCACACTTTCCAGTTTTACAGTTTGAGGAAGACATAGGTGCCCCTTTGTGAATCATTTCAGGCACAGCAGGCACCTGAGTAAAATTACCTGAAAAAGAAATCTACAATGTCGGCAGTCTGAGGCACATGGCCATGGTGGCCACCATTTAACTTCTTAAATGTTAATTCCGGTTTTCAGTATGCATTATGCACGCCGAATGTGTTTGAAAAATCGTACAATACATACTATGTATTGAATAACACACTTTATTTTATGCTTTTCAGTGGATTACTGATTTATCCGTGAAAATTATATTTGATAATTTCACAGTAAAAATTATCAAAATATAATTTCACACTTTTCAATGATGAAACTAATTTTTTAAGATTTTCCCCATGTGGTACCTCAATTGTATTTTTGCTGACAATTCTGACAATGTCAGGCTGTTTAAAGAAAAAGCAAAGCTGAAATTGATAAATACTTTAAATGTCAAAAGTAATAAAAAAAAGAAAACTTACTTCTATTCATTCAATTCCAATCACCAAATTCCGTCTCAAAAATGTTTTGTTTCAATTTTTACAGTCTGAAAAATACATTCCTTCCACATGCAAAACTGCTCTTGATGACATTTGGGCATATTAAAGTATCCTACGAGCAATAACTGTCGTATGTTTTATGAAAAATTGGAAAGCAATGGCAGCCATCTGCTCGTAGAATAACCAAACAACCCAGCGTTCCTGAGCCAGCTTCCAAGTTTTCCATTTTCCTATCTGCATTCTTGAATGTTTTCACATCTGTCAACACTTATTTTTTGTCTGTTACAATCCTCAAATAAGTTTTCTTTCTTTTAAAAAGGTGTATGACTAACAAATCCAAATGACATCCCTCTGAATCAAACACAATTATTTTCCTCCCGTGAAAACCACAACTTTAAAAAATGGCTGCCGCTTACATTTAAAAAAGCCAGGTCTAATATAAATTCGCAGTAAGTAACAGAAATTTGGATGGATGGTTGGACTTTTTCTCCTACAAGAATTGTTTGTTTTTATTATTAAAATAAGCGAACATTCATATTTTTTTAATAAAATGAATGATATCACCGTCATTTAACGTTGGTTGCAGAACTTATTTTTCAGCTCAAGACTTCTTGTATTTAATGAGAAATTCCGACTAAATGGGGCTCTCAATGGGGAAAACAGATTTTAAATAAACGTTAATGTTATGGAAATTTCGTTTTAACTTGTTTTTAAGCATAAAATAAAAAGAAAATTTGTTTGTTTGTTGTGTAAGATGTAATTTTATTTCATCTCGTGAACTTTAAAAACAGTATTCTCACTTGTGGCTACGCCACTCGTGAGAATACTGTTTTTAAAGCCCACTCGATGAAATAAAATTTCATCTTACACACAAACAAACAAATATCCTCTATATAATAGCATGAATACAAACAAATAAATCTTACTGAATATTCAATGGTAGGATACTACGTCATCGCGCACCTGCTAAATGCTCCCACTTGGACCATTTTTTCGTCGACTCGAAGGTAAAATACAATTTTATTATAAGAAAACGTAAGAGTATTAAAAAATCATGTAGCGCACCAAAGAATGGCTATAGTACTTGAGATAATTGTAAAAAAAGTTTATAGATTTATTGCCTGGTTTAGGCCTGAAAACGGGATAAGTGTTTTTCTCTGAATGCTCCCACTCGGACTTCTCCCGAAACATGTATGAAATAAGGTTGAAAACCTTCTTTAAAATTATTTTTAACGTACCAGAACATAAACCGAGTCATGTATACCCATCATTCTTTATTAGTTTCAAATATTTCTATTCAAAAGTCAGTCTTTTAAAGGTTTTTTTATGAAAATGGAAAATGCTCCCACTCGGACTCGATTTCAGAGATACTCCCACTCGACCCAAATTTATACATTTTGAAAGCACATTGCTGTGTTAGCTTTTATGGATTATTCTCACAATTTTTTACTCCATTTTGTCAATAACACTACTGTGTTTGGCAACATTAACTTTTCATTCTTTTTACAGAGATCACTTTCTTTGATTCTGTAGAATGACGTCGTTGGGCAGGAACAAGGTGCAATGGCAAAGTTTCAACTGACATGATCACTATACAAAAAGGTGCACTTGGCTTGTGTTGCATCCGAAGGGATAATTCAAAATTATTGCCAACAACAAGCTAGGACTATAAGACTTTAAATGGGCAGTTTGGATCTCAAGAATAAAGTTTTGTTTAGATGTTCAAAAAATGTGGTGTTTTACAAAGAAGTCATTATACATTCTTTAGTACCATACCGGATTAAGATTCTGTTGGACTCGTGCACATATTAGAGGCCAGCATTTATTCAATAATTGCTGACTTTAATATCTTGTTAATAATTTAAACTTGTGATTTAGGTTTTAAAACAGCATAATGGTACGTTTATGAACATAAAGAAGTCAATATTTATCGGTTGAATAGTTTATTAAAGAACAACATGTAAATCATTTTTGTCATGAACTGGTTAAAAAGTCAATGTACTGCCATACTACGGCGTCACAATTATTAACAACTTTGACAATTTTAAGTATGAAAGTTATCATGTGTATGTATTTTTATCCAAATAAAAAAAAAATAATAAGAAAACAAAGATCATAGTTATTTCTTTATCACAGCTTTACCATAGTTTGGTAATTAAAGATCATGTAAGTTATATTTCAGGCTGTTACCAGTTGAAATTGTCTATAAATTAAATGTATTAATATTTATGGTACTAAAACAATTTTCCAACATAAAGGAATATGTAAAATACGTACTGCAAATGCTTGTCCACATTATATGTAATCATTAAAATATACATGTAAGCATAATGCATTCATTTCTTTTTGAAAGATTCAACTTACACTTAATAGAAAATATATTTCTAATTACCCCCCTTTATGGAATGTAAATTCGGTATTATCTTTACAAATAATGTTTTCGGAACATGCAATATTGATAAATCTTCATTTGAGCATTATATTTATGAATAAAATCATAGAAAAATGATTTCAGGATATTTGAATGACGTTAAAATAATAACAATAATACAAGAAGAAATCACAGACAGCAAAATCCCCCGCCATAATGAGGAAGTACATTTCAAAGGGGAAGTAACCTTTACATACGTGTAAAAATTCCAAGTAATGATACTCGTGAAAATTAATGAAAGTTATAGCCTAGACATAATAAATCATGACAAAAATAACACTCCCATGAAAAAAACAAAGAAAAACAACAAAGAAGCATTAAGTGAACACTTCTGGTCCTTATGCTCTGCTATTCACTTCTATTTAACATGTTCAATATAAAGTTTTAAGTTTATATCTCAAATACTTTAGAGGTTATGGTCCTTGCAAACTAATGATAGTGAATACAAAAGAACAATAACTCCAAACTGGAGAGTTGTCATTCTGTTTTGCGGATTTTTTTTCTTTATTGAAATCTATCCTCCAGTGAAATTTCAGATGAATTGATCATTTATGACACATTGTCCAAAAATTAACGCAAAAAACTGAACAAAAGACAATTACTTCAAAGAACTATTATTCTTGTTTTTCTAGAGTATTCCTCCTAAATGAGATATATCCACAGTTGGTATCTAAAATATTTGCTCCAGCTTTGCCGTGCCAAGATGGTCCTGCCATGTGCTTCCTTACGTCGCAATGTGGTTAATACCTTTTCCCATACTGGTCACAAATACAAATACTTTCTGCAAAACAAAACGTCATTATATTTTTTAAAATGTATAAACAATTGTTTTTCTTATTTAAGCGACTCTTTGAAACGAGGAATTGTTTCAACACAACTTTTTTTCCTTATACTAATCCTCTAAGAAGACATATTTACGAGACTGTTTAGTAATTTAAATATTACTATCGTATTTTAAAAATGCTGTTTCATTGAATTCTTACGAATCATATGAATATATGAACGTGAATATAAAGATATTTTGAAAAAAATAATAATGTCTTAAGACAGCAATGTGCTTTCAAAATTTGTATATATTTAGGTCCGAGTGGGAGCATCTCTGAAGTTGAGTCCGAGTGAGAGCATTTTCCATTTTTATAAAAAGAATTAAGAAAAACTGACTTTTGAATAGAAACATTTAAAACTAATATAGAATAATGGGTATACATGACTCGGTTTATGTTCTGGTACGTTAAAAATAATTTTAAAGAAGGTTTTCAACCTTATTTCATACATGTTATAATAAAATTGTACTTTACCTTCGAGTCGACGAAAAAATGGTCCAAGTGGGAGCATTTAACAGGTGCGCGATGACGTAGTATCCTACCATTGATATTACACCAATAATAGTAATGAAACCTATTTCAAATAAAGAAAATTCTGCATCTTTTTCTTTTTTCCAAATACATAAACATATTTACAACATACAATGTTGATACCCTAAAACAATTTTTGGCAAAATAAAAGGGCTAAAAACAGGGTTTTTTAAATTATATTTTTAAGAAAGGAAAAGAAAAACATTTTCCTTAGGGCCCAAAATTGACACAAAAGGGATCCTGACAAATGGGTATAAAATTTAAAATCCCTCCCTTTTGACATTTTTAAGGGCACTATTCTTATTTTTAAAAAAAGGTATTTTAGGGTTTTTCCTAGGGGGAAAATTTTTGAAATTTATTTTAAATTTTCGGGTTTTTGATGGGGATAGCACTTTACAATAGATTAATTGAAACTTTTTAAATTGTATGTAATGATTGGGCACTTTCAATTTTCTTGGGCGAATTTTCAGGGTAATTATAAATTTTAAAAATAACCCCAAACCTTTTAAAAAATTTCCACTGAACAATTTTGGTTTTTAATATTATCATACCTTTTATCAGACCCCATTTGAGGGAAATTTAAATTTTTTGTAAGCTTAAAATATCAACAACGAATATTTTGCATTTTGTAGGTTTTGTCTTCTAATAATAGTGAGTAAACAATACACAAATAATGCATTATTTTAATAACAAGAATGTTGGCAATATATATAATAGCCCCTACACGATATATTTATCAATTTTGCCGTTTTTGATTTCTCTTTACTTTTGCGTATACATTTTAGGGGACATTTTTGTAAAATGATTTTTATAAATATAAGAAGGGGAATACGAAATTTATTGCAGTTCTAAGTATAAAAAAAAGGAAAAAAAGGCCCAAATACTTATGGCGTATATTTCCCCCATCGTTTGGAAAGGGGGGCGAAGGGGCGTCGTTTTGGTTGGGGGGGGTTACTTTTCTTTTTTTAAATCGTTCACGAATTTGGGAAAAAGGGATTTTTTTTACATATTTTTTTTTTTTCTAATTTTTGTAAATATTTCAAAATAGTAAAACCTGACTTTTTTAAACCAGAAAATTTTGGTTTGCAAATTTGCTTTTGATTAAAAGTATGCGGGTTTAAGGGCCTTTCCCAAAAGGTTTCTGGTCATTTTTTCCCAATATTTTGGGGTATCCATCGGAAAAATATTTCGTCCCTTTCGAATTGGCAAATAAAATGCATTTTGTTTAACCCAAAAGTCAATGCGTAAGAAATATCACGGCCCCTTGTACCTGTAATCATTTTCCTAAACCTGTCAGAAATTTGCCATGCCTGTCATGTCATACAAATGAGAATGAAGATCAACAAGGCAAGGCAACAACGAACGCAGCCCGAAATTTGCTGCATCTTGGACAAACTCTCTATTAACTAGCGAGGTCAACACTATTTTTGAAAAATAATGAAATATGGTGAAACTATACATTTTTAGAAAGCTTAGGAACTACAGACAAACTTAGAAAAAAAAATAATTGTAAATCTTTTTTTATTTTTTTTTTTTTTTTTCATGATTTTTTTAAAAACTGCGATTTTCGATGTTTGTCTGCCGATTTTGCCCAGTTTTTTTACAAACACAGGAGTAGTCATGTTTAATTATTACTAATGTTACAGGGTACATCTTAGACTAAAAAGGCACTTAAAATTCAACCAAAAGTATTCATTTACCTTTATATTTAAACAAGTAGTTTTAAATCTCCACATTTGAGATCTTCTAGAAGTTTATATGTATAAATGGCTTGATCTCCATTGTACTTGACATTAAACCATGCTGGAAAGCCTGGAACCTGAAATATTCATATGATGCACATATTTACTTAACATTAAGATTCATTGTATTTCATATTAAAAAACCTTGAGAAAACAAATTCCATCTGCATTTAAGGCCAAAAAAAAATAATTGTTTGTTGTCCCCCTACCTAACAACGAAAAACAGTGTTATCAAAAAATTCTTATTGTCTCTCAGCATAAAAAGATTTCATTCATCAACCAAAAACCAACCACCATCATTTGCTACAAATTTTAAACATTATAGCACTTTAGAATTGAAAACATATGATAGAAAAAATATAAACCACTGTTCAAAACGTTTTGCTGAGTCAGGAAAAATATGAAGATTGCAATGTACAGTTAATGGAATTTAAAAAGAAAAAAAATAAGTGCCTGCCTAAGTACCCAGATTTAACAAAGCAAGGTCAGGAGAAAAGCAAACAATGAATGTTTTCAATGTGGCTTAAAGACAACAAGTTATTTCATTATGTAATAATTTTGAAATATTTAAATATCAGAAAAAACTTAATTTAAAAGATGTTACAAAAGCATAATCATAAGTTTAATAATGGTAGAAAACACATTATTGTGTGCTGTAATTTAATTGATTAAAAATGCAGCTCCAATTTCTGTTAATATATGCATGCTTTTGGGTAGTAAAATAAACTGCAGTCACATTATCTTTTTATAGATGTTGTCTATATCCATGTTGAGATTTAAAAGGTGAAAACAAATAGCAATTAATGCAAGATATATAAATGAGAAACCAGTATTGTTTAAGTAGATATACTGATGTGTAAGAAGTAAAAACAACAGCTAAATTTCTTCTCTTTTAAATCAAATTTAAATTGTGTTACTAACACTTCTTCTAGTCTTCTACAAATTTTACTGATTAAAATAGTGTTTTCATAGATAAAAAGTACCAACTGCTAGCTAACAAAAACATTTTCTTTATTTTGAAAAATCTGACATTACTCTGGAGGAATGCATCTTTAACAGTTTACCTGTGAAATGACTTTTCCAGTATACCATGATTTTTCACCATCACTGATGAAGCATGGCTTATCTTTCTTCCTACAATAACCTGAACTTCTTCATCCCTTACCATTTCAATTTCATATGCTTTCCTGACAAGTTTTTTTACATTCTCTCTCAACTCTGTTACTGACAAGGGAACTGTTCGATTTCCTACCTTTTTTGACATTTTATATACCATTTTGTCTGAACACTTTTGCTGAAACACTGTTTTCCTAAAATGAAGCTGTGCTTTAAGAGCTGCAAACTTGTTCTTTTTTTGGATTTAATTAAGCTGATACCCGACTCAATGTCCTGTTCCGTTTGCCAAAGACCCCAAAGTTGGGACATTGTCAGTGATATCTTCACGCTTCCTTATCCTGTTTTGTTCTGTCTGTTCAGCTTTTTTCTCTCTTTTCTGCTAATAATCTTTTCCGATCTGTATCAATAGCTTTGCTTCTACTTTTAAAGACTTGTCTCAGATGTTTCACATCTTTTCTTGCTTTATTAACAATTGCTTCCTTTTTCATTATCTGTTTTATCAGAAAGCCATTTATTTGTTTTATTATGTATAAACATGATATTTGCTTCTGTAGCTAATATTGAAGTGTTTGGTTTCTCACGCAGTAACCTATCCATATTATCCATATGTCCAAATACTGTTTCTGAGAACTTATTATGTTTCGGTGCACTGCATGTCTTATTTTTGATATTCTCAGATGCATCTATACCACAAAACCCTCTGGCAAAAAGTCTTTGAATAATTTTTTTACAGAGTTCACTCGATGCAGGTATAATAATCATTAAAATGACCTGAACTTTACCATCATGTTCCCATTCATTTGTCAAACAAGTAAAAAATTTTGAACTTGCTAATTTGTCTTTGTCTACAAAAGATAAATTGTATGTTCCATCCATGAAGCTTGTTGATGTTTGTGGAAATTCATCTAGATATTGTACAAGTTCCTGGTACATTGTCTGTGATTCCAATGATGTGTATGTTTTCATTCTCTAATGCGCACCAAAGAGGGACTGTGATGAGTTCACTTATCAATCCAAGGGCTTTATATACCCAGCAACATATTGCAGGGACATGGATATCATGATGCACAGAAGCAAGCAACTTGTTTTGAAGTTTCAATGTTTAAATATTCTTGTAACTTATCTTTTAAGAAGAATATAGAAGCTGCATTCCTGAAAAGAATGTTAAAGCGATTGCCCCTGAAACGTTCTAGAGGCACAGTTCTGAACCTTTTTTCATATAAAAAATTCTTTACAGTAGGTTGTGGAAGTTAAGGTACTGTCCATTTTTTCATTCACCCCCTTTAGAAAATGCTTTACAAGCTGTCCGCACAAGTCGCACTGTGCCCGGCTCTGAGTTATTTTTGAAAGATGGATTCTAAGGTTGGAGCTTCAGTATCTGATTCATATTCAATAAGAGCCTTTGATGATGTTTCAGCCATGTGAACAAGGGCATGCAGAGAACAAAAAAAGTTGCATAATTTGCTTAAGGAAAGCTGCTCTTCATTGGTCATGTTTTCCCACGCTTCACCAATATCTTCCTTTAATACATCAGTCTGAAGTCTTCCAACAACTGGTTGAACTTTATCTGTGTGCTAGCTCTGTCAGACATTGTTGAAGATATATTCTTCAGTATTTGTTTCGATGCTGGATTTTTCAGCAATTTCTGACATCGCATCTATATCTCCAAGTATCTGCAGCAGAGACTGAAGAACATCTTTCCCAGATTTTGTAACAATTTCTCTCATACCAAGCACCCCAATTATTATCATTCTCATCTGCTGCATGGATACCTTCTTTTTTTCCAAATTTGTTTGTTTCATCACTAAGAAGACATGTGTTTCTCTCTGGAGAAAACATCTCAGCAATATGTTTTTGACCCAAAAGCTAGTCTCTGTATATTCATGTTATTTATGGTTGCTTTGCAAGGCAGTCTATTAGCCTTTATTTTAACTAAGTTTAAAACACTTTCTATCACTGGTGAGACATTTTTAAAAGAAGCATTTAAATTCAAAAGGTCATATACACATTGTTGTAATTCTGGTGTGAATTTTCTACTGTCTTCATGATATGTAATAACATTGTCATTTACAATATCTCTATAGATAATTGTTTTCTTGTTCAATGTTTCTTAGCTCCTTTTCCTAACTCTTCACATTTTTTAATGTGTGTATTAATTTCAAACTGTTTGTTTCCAGTTCAGTTTGCATAACATTATTTCTATGAATTTCCTGTCCTAGTTTGACTTTTTTTTTTGAAAGACATGCTTCAACATACACATTTTTGAAACGCAGTCTTTTCAGTTCATAATTTTTACTTTAATTCTATTTTCCAAACATTTTACATTACCTGTTAAGGCGTTTTTCAGATTCTTTGTGTTCTTTAATTTTCAGTTTTAACCTGTTTAATTTCCCAATTTTTTGCAGTTTAACTCTGATTTTTTTTCTGTTTCGTTTAAGTTTAGTTTCAAGTATTTTATTTTCTTCTTTACTGCTGTTAAGTTCTTTTGCTATGTCAGCTGTGACAGTTGTAAAGGCATTCTACTCTTTCCTGTAAATGTACAACATTTTTCAGACTTTCTAGGAAATGGAACTGTCTCTTTTTCTTTAGGAAAAGAAACTGAAGTATTTAGAAATACATTCAAGTTGTGACTGGACCTCCTTTTACACGTCTCAGTTTAAAAACACTTTTTAATATTTATAAAAGATTCTCTCAGTTAAAAGTGTCATAAAGACTTCTTTACCCTTGAAAGTTTTTTCAGAGTTACTTTCACTGGCTATACTATAAAACCATTTGCCTACACTCTGCAGTGCTACTTTTCTTTTTAATTTTTTCAACTACCAATGCATACTTAAAGTGAAGACTCATACTGAAGTAGTTACTTAAACACAAAAAATTTTTGTGACAAATTAAAACCTTTTGAAATAACTTGTATTAAAAAACCCAATCAGTTGTGGCTAAAACAGATAATTGTTTGTGTACATGCATTTTTTGAACAAATTGTTAGTCTTCTCTGAATTGGAAAGCTCATTTGAAGTGTACACTTCTGACAATTTCAGTTCATTTTTTTCAGTCTGCTGTTCATTGCTAACTAAAATATTGAAATTTCCCTTTTTATTTTTAAAGTGATCCCAAGGGGAAAAGGGTGTCATCCCCTGCCCAATTGTATTTTCCCCAGAAAAAATGATGTTTTTTGTAAAAGTATTCATTAGAGTTTCTACCCGAAAAAACCCTTAAACAGATGATTCTTCCCCAGTCGAATAAAAAATTTTTCTGACAAAATGTACTTGTATTCGTTTAAAACCTTTGGAAAAAATTTTACCAAAAACCCAATAAGCAAGCAAAATGAGGGTTAAAAATTTTTGGCCAAAATTGCTTCTTTGTTAAAAAGTTAATTTAAAATTTTTCCAAAAGTTTCACTTAAACAAAAAACCCCCAAACAGCTTGAAAAGAGGGGAAAACAAAACAAGAGTGAAACGTGATAAAATGGCCTATAATTTAACCCAAAATTAAAAGGGCATAAGTTGCCCATGCTGCCAACCTCGTTGACAGACCTTGCAAGGTCATACATAAGTCAAAGTCATAAATAAACGGAAAAGTCATGACAATTTAAAGCAAACTTGAAAAAATCTGACCTTATCCGTCAAGGTCATATAAAGGTAAAGGTCATATCAAAATCATCCAGCATGTTGGTTAGGTTACAAATGTTGTATCATTCAAATATCAATCAAATGCATAAATAAACGGGCAAAAAGTTACATTGAAATTATAGCCAAAAACATTAAAATTCCATTACCGGTCACAGTCAAACATAAGTCAAGGCCACATTTTGTTTGATAAACATGTAGGTATTGTCATTAAGAATGTTATGTTTAAATATGAAAAACAACTGATTCTTAAATAAAAAAATTATAACCAGTTACAGCAAAAAAAAAAACAAAAAAAAAAAACAGGAAATTTCACTAATTTAACGTTAATGGTCAAGGTCATTTATGAATGAAGGTCAAGGGTAGTCTAGGCAACTGGAATGCATGTCCTAAGGATTGTTATGTCCAAGTATTGAAGACAAAACCCCATTGACAAATAACAAAAGTTTTTTAACAAACAATTTTTCCCTCAAATGTATCTGTGACTGTTTTCCCCTTTTTTACAGAAAAGAAAATAGAGTAACAAGAAACAAGCAGCTAAGATGGTATTTCAAGGGAGGCTATATATCTTACTATACATGCTTTTACTGTGATATCATTATTAAATATTTTGTAGAATATTTTAGTACTTAATGTATTCTTTCACGTAAAATATTGAATATTTACATGGCACCAAGAAATAATTCATCAAGTCCAAACATTTCAAGCATAAATTATGATTTCACAGTATTGGAATGTAACTATATTATTGTTCAAACTATGCATGACTATATTAAAACTGATAGCACAAAATTATTTAATTCCAAATATATTTAAATACAGTACAGACAACAATTGTTTTGGTGGCATCTTTTGGTGTTATAAGAGTAATTGTTTTCCTTATAAAACAGCGAAAAATTTTATATTGATAATTGAAACTTAACTGGTACATCTGTACTGAAACAGTATAAACAAATGGTTAATAATTCTCATAACATTTCTTACTGACTGATCATCCAAAAAGAAAATAGAAATGGACTGTATCAAAAATGTTCATCAATTTGACATTCTGTTTTGCCAATCTGGGCAAAAATAAGAAATTATCTAACCTTGTGCTATTTCTTTAAAGCTTATTACATGTGGTTAACTGAAGGCATTCTGCTATTTTGAAATTTATGACAGAAAACACACAAACTACAGTGATTAATAGCTGACTATATCTTTTTGAGCTGTACATTAGCATGTTACATATTAGGTGACTAAAAGATGTACATGTTCTCACTAATATACTTACCAAAAAAAACTTTAACTTTTTTTCTAGGAAATACTGGGCTGGCCCGAATCCTAGAAAATAATACAAGTAATTCAGAATCGTACATAAATTGCAGCTCTGCTTGGATCACCATGGTAGCTTTCCTATTTTAGACTGTTGTTGCAAGTTTATATATGAGTTTATCAAAACAAAAAGACCTTTGACATAATCAAGTGGCTCTTTTGTTTTAGTCGGATTTTAAGTCACACCGACACAGTGCAGGTATATGGCAACTTTCCAGCTTTATTGGTGGAGGAAGACCTCAGGTGCCCCATCAGGCATTACTTAAAGCATGAGAGAGTACCGGGGTAGAACCACCAATGTTCCTTAAGCCAGCATCAAGTGGCTCTATTCATGCAACAGCCAACAGGCTTAAAACTCAAATGTTTTATTTTTAATGCTGGCAGCCCCAATTTGTCATGTTTCTACCACATTGGTATACACTACCATACATATCTTTCAATTTTAAAAATATATAAAAGCAAAGTTATCATCTTGTTCATACCTGTTTCTGTGAACTGTCAGTGTCAGAATCTGAGCTGATGAAAATCACATCCGGTGTAAGAGGTACTGGTGGCTCTGATGTTGATGGTGGAATGGTGGACACCTGACTTGAAGATGGACTGGAAAAGATAATTAACTGATTTACCATCAAATTCTTAATGAACATAAGATTACACTGAAATTCCAAAAGATCTGACATTTGAAAATATTTCATTTTTTTAATTGTTGATACAACATTTTCTTTTTGGTAGTATCAATGTAAAGTTTGATAAATTGTAGTATACATTGTATTGTTTGATAATATTTACTGTTTTAGTGCAGTGAGCACTAATCATCTTAAGTAATGTTTGTTCAAATAAGTGAATTCAATTCAACATAAAACTTAAAATAATAAAAAAATTGTTATTCGGCATTATATCTAACAAAGACATCAGATGCTTCCTGATTTGGTTCAGTAAATGTAAATAGTTCTTACCCCCAATGCCCCCAATCAAAATCCTGGCCCTGCGGTAAGCTGGGGTTTAAAGTCACTGTTATCACTGTTACCTGTGTCTGGGGTGGCTGGCTCTTGAGCTGGGGAACTAGCGAACAAGTCAGCTTCACTGTCAAACTAGAATTAAATTAATCAATTGAGTGGTTATATGACAACAATTAATAATAATCTTGTGTTTTATTATTTAATTTTTTGGGGGTTTCAAGTCATACCAACACAATCATTGAAGGGCATTTTATGACATTCTAAGACAAGGCTCCATGTGCGCTATTTCAGGCACAGGTATCTTGGTAGACTCACCAGTCTTCTGTAAGTGTAAGTCATTCGGATAGTTCTAAGCCGGATTTGAAAATTGAATGCCACTGGACAAGCGATTAACTGATTTGAAGCAGTCTCCTGCCCAGGCTAGTAATACGAAATTACATGACATTGTATATAAATAGTCTTCATTTTTGATAACTCAGACCTTAAGTTGAAGGTACACACGTTGAACAAAATTGATATTACTGCAACAGATCACGTGGGTGGGGTAATGTTTCGTTTCACGTTGGGCTTGATAAAAACATTAAATAAGTTCAGAGACGAACATGAGTATACCAGACACGTTTTTATATCTAAAAACTGTTAATATATAGTTTTATTATTCAGTAAATTACCATCACATAAGCTGTTTAAATTACTAGAAGAAAGAAATTTCTGCGACGAAAAGTCGAACAGATCTGCATCTGCTAGGTGCGCGTTCAGGGGAGGTAATTATTAAGATAACTCTTCTGGGGTTGCATCGAGAGCAGGGTTCGACACAGGGTGAGTCACTTTAAGTGACTTTTATTCAACTTACTCTATCTCAGATTTTTATGAAACATATATGGAATTAAAGATAAATAAACGTTCTTTTTAATGAAAGCTGAAGATTTCTGAAGGGATCATGCAGATTTTGGGCTATTTCTGGACCCAAAAAAAACGACTTTTTTTATTTGAAAAAATTACCCAACTGTTTCATTTTTTAAATAAAATTTGAACCCATAGGAGGCCTCAGCAAGGTTTCAAGCCTCATTTTCAACCATTCCCACCAAAAATATAGAGTTATAAATAGCTGAAAAACAACGGTTGAATATGACATGTACGTTTCTAAATATAGCTGGAAGTCGGAGAAAAATAAGAATTTTCTATAAATAGTACAGTAATTAAACTGGATATTGATAAAACAAAACTAAAAAACATGTCATAAAGATAGAGTTGGTGGATAGAAGAACATTTAAACCTTGATTGTATCGATGAAATTTAGGGGTTTATCTTGCATAAGTATTTTTATTTATTTTTTTAATATCATTAGTAAACAACGGTGACAGATACCAAACGCACATGCACAGAAAGCTCTGATCTCGCTATATTAACATCAACAACATTTTAGTTCAAAATGTAATCGATATGAAATATTAAACGGCAAAAACAAAAAAAATAAACAAAAAAAACCCCACACATTTCAGGTAAAGGTTATGTTTTGAAGATAAAGCATGTATTCTTATCAGTAACTGACATCTCTATAACACTCTGCGAACAATGTTTGTAAACAGAACAGCGCGCGTGGGAATACAGACGTGCAGTCATATTATTATCTAATTTACCGATACTATTGTTCTTTTAATACTCTAGCTTAACATTTCTAATTCATCGCTACCAAAAAGTGATTTAAAACACCCAATAAGTAAACAATATCTAGAAAAGGTAACCCCTCGAAAGCATTACATGAAAATTATGTTATTTCATCTAAATGGCAATCAAACTGGTAAAAGCTGTATTTCACAAACTTCCTGGTCTTGATAAGTCAGTATCTTTATCTCTCCCTTACCTTCCTGATCAAATTATTCTTTTCTTCTTACACATGTTTACCTTTTAACAGGAGGCGTTGATCCATTTTGTATATCTTGCAATGAATATTTCCTACTTGAATGCCATGACCGTGTACATGTTCGTGATATAATTTATCGGATCAATTCGCTTAGAGAACGTTTGCTTCAGTTCCACCCAAAACCCTGATCGATTACTTAAAGCACGTAGACAAAAACAAGAAAAAAACTAAATAAGATTTTCATTTACCATAATTTTGTCCACATACGTATTGCATCTTTCGTCGGTCAGCTTGCAATGACATCACTCTTAAACAAACAAATTAATGTTATCAAAGATGTAACAACTCTCTACTTTTTGAAGATAGAGCTATTATAAATCACGAAATGTGTGCATTCAATTCCATAACATTGTACAATTACGTCGTATTTGTTTAATGTTAAGAATAAAGGCATTAGAAGTATAATACAGTTTGGGTCGCAATTATTTAATTACTTAGAGACCACACGCCGCTTTGTCATAAAATGCCACAAACGAGTCACATTGTATGCCGTATAAACACATCTGCGGGTGAATCTAAATTCAAAATTTTAAGAGTACATGTTTAAATGTTGAATACTGCTTAAGTAGGTGAAAGTGGGCGTGGACGGTTGCTTGCAATTACCAGTACCGTCCATGAACCGTCTCATTCAAATCAATCCTGTACAATTTTCAATTTTACCATTTTGGACTTTCGTCTGGGATATAATTTTCTCGTTTTTACTAACTAGAATTCTACGAACACAACAATAATGTTACACGCAATAACAATCTTCAAAGACCGGTTGTATAACATCTCTGGTCGAACGTACGGTGCGAAATTTTACGATGTAGGCACAAATGCTGATGCAACACTTATGTATGAGAATAGGTACCAAAGAGAAAGCATAGAACGAAAACATCGAACATGTAGCAGGCTAAGTTAAATAAACCTACTCATGGCTGAAAGATCAGGCAATTCCAAGACTATCTCAATATCTCGTTGACAAAACTTGACTTCTTAAATAAAGTCCCCGAAAACGGTAAAAATACTAGTTCTCGTCGACGCTACCTCATAATGGCTTTAACAGGACATTAACATAAAGATTGGTTTTAAGGACAAGTTAAAATGTTCGTGATCTAAATAGAATATAATTTTTAGAGGGGATCGCATGCAATAATGATATGTTGTCAAAAAACAATCTTCAAAAAGCAGGCTACATATTATGCTTGAAACAATAAAATTGAATATTTGTTTCCTGTAAAAATACTTAAATGGTTTTGATATCTCGGCATATATATTTGTTACTCTGTTGTGTTTGTTTGTTGTAAGACAGACATTTGAATCAGTAGAAGAATAATACTTGAACATTTATGTATGAAATAGATTTCATTTCTTGCAACTTAGATGGGAGCCAGACTTTATCCAGATTTTTCTACAATTTTCGCGTATCGTTTTCAAAAGAAGTATATCATTGTGTTAATCTGTAAATCAAATGTCTGTAAATGGTTTATATTTAAAATATCGTGAATTGTATGTGTGAACGTTTTCTGAAATAAAATTGTTTCCATATAGTAATCAATACTTACAGTCTAGGATATTAATATTTGTTTTCGTTTGAGATATACTGCATAGAAACAATTATTTCAAAATAAAAACAAACAATAGTCTATACATATGAGTTGGATACTTTTTAGAATATATCTATTCGTATATGGTCTTTAGAAAATATGATTAAATCATTTGTTCTGCATAAAAAAACATTAGAGATAAGAGGACACTTATATTTCCATAATAATACTGTATTTAAGAAGCAGACGTTCAGTTAACACATGCTTGTTTTTTTGTTGTGCAGACTCAATCAAACCGAGTCTGCAATTCTTATGTAATTTTGTTGTAATTAATGCTTCCGAGGGATCACTTTGACTCCAGATTGTTTTACTATAAACAACCTTTTTCAATTTTTTGTCAACGAATGCTGGTGGCATTGAGTCGAATCGAATTTTTGTCACTATACTGAATATTCTGGTAATTCATTTGGTTGACGATGCTTCTTCCAGACTCATGAAGAAAAGGAAGTAATGTGAAATGCCAAGAAACAACTTGTCTTACTTTTCTAGAAGGATTCAAACGCATTCCGAAAGTATATTATTAGTAACTAAGAGCAATATATAGATTTAGTTATATCATCTACAAGGATGTTTTCTTAGAGCTTTGTTCACATGTTGATTTTCGTCAAACCATGTACTTTTTTTAAGATTACTCAAAATCTTCAAAACTAGCTTTGTGTACTTTTTATTGACTTGAGTCTATATTGACTTGAAGAAAATAGCTCATCTAACTGTTTAAATGTGTTCCTGTGACACGCTTGGTAAATGATAGAGCAACATCTGTCGGAGGTTAACGGTAAATTGCTCTATCGCTACTTCGGAGCTAGTGCATGTCGCTAAAATCAAGTGTCAAGTGTTTTCGTTTTTTATAAATTTTGTAGACTCTACAAAATTCGTAGAATGCTATGCGATGTAGATTTGATTAAAATTTCCAGAAAACGAAAAGTTAATACACTTGTGTTTTAAATGTAGTTGTGGCGGCGTTTTCCAGTTAACGAGTTCAGCGTTGAAATAGACCATTTCATTATGGAACATATTAGTTTTCCTCAAATTGTCATCTAAACAGCGATTTAGATTAAAAACTAATATGTTTCAAGAAGATAAAAGGTCTAGAAATGAAATAAGTTTAAATTCAGATAAAAACATTAGTTAATAATGAAAGTATAGGATATTTGTTCTTTGATTTCAAAAGGGACCAAAAATGATATGGTTAAGATTGTAAAATAGGTTTCGGTGAAAAAGATATCCAGGATGTTGATACAACAAGAAAGAAATAAACTATTTGACAATATTTATGTTACATAAGCAGTTATTCCTGCTACATCATTCACGCAGTGTTCAAACTTTAGGATGATTAGTAATCTGTACAAATGTGAACATTGTCTACAAACTGAGACTTCACATTTCAAATTTACACACACAGTTACTTAACACGAATACAGTATGTATACATTGATGCAAACAATTGAGTATGCCTAAGAGTTTGAAGCGTCACATAGTAACCGTTCACTTGGGAGAATAGAACTATGATTGCGACAGTTGTCTGTGACAAGATTTATTGAGCTTCTGGTGTACTTGTTTATAAAGGTTTCTGAGAAGATTTCTTTGTTCTCTATTTAATATGCCCAGTGAGTTGATATTTTACCTAATGTACTAGTTTCTACATTGTTTCCAGCTAGTCGGAAAGCTATGATTCTTGTTTCCCTTTAAAACTCCTTGAATATCCAGTAACTCAGTGTGATGGAAATATCGCAGTCATTGTGAAAAGTAACGCAGAATTGTGCAATTCTGTGGCCGAACAAGGAAATGAACCAATATCTTTATTGTACATCAAATTAAAAGAAGTGAATTAGCGCATACGGTTGTTGAGACATTATACTTAAAACATAATCAAAAATACATCCATGACAATGTTTATTTTTCAAGATCTTTCGTGAAAATTTCGATATGACTTTTGAGTTTCGTCGTATCTTAAAATACAAAATGTACAATAACGTATATATTACATTATGAATTTTGATATTCAGTGTACCCGAAACATTAGCAAAACAACTCGTGTCTTGATATACACGATGTAAATACAGTTCTATGAAACGGACAAATATTTACTATGTTTATGATTTCTAAGTTCTGTACAAGAAGTTATAAGTCTTAACATGTATTTGTAAGTTCAGTTCTTAATGTAACGTGACAAAAGTGATTAGATAAGTATTAACTAAAGGGATATTGAATGAGCGCAGGTCCGTTACTTAATTTAATACTGCACGAATATAGATAATACAGTATGCTGTTCATCACAAAGTTGTGTACAGTGAAAATCAATTGAGCGATAACAATTTGAACGCTGTAAATGTTAATGTTTCATTATGCAAATTACGTCATGATATACATGTATAGTAATTACATTAGTATAATATTGTTTTTATTATATTTTTGTTCCTTGATAAATGTTATGAATGAAATATACACAAACAATCAGATACTTTATGCGTAACCATAGAGCTATCTCCTTGGCGACATTTTTACCTCCTTCACGACAGAGCTGTTTCCAAGAACTAATACCCTATACTTTCTTTATTAACTAATGTTTTTATCTGATTTCAATCTTATTTCACTTTTAGACCTTGTATCTACTTAAAACATATTTGTTTTTAATCTGAATCGCTGTTTAGATGAAACTTGGAGGAAAAATAATATGAATTCGCTAACTGGGAAACGCCGCAACAACTACATTTCACACACAAGTATAATAACTTTACGTTTTCTAAGAAACATTAATCAAATCTACATCGCATAGCATTCTCCGAATTTTTACATTTGGTGTAGAGTTTACAAAATATAAAAATTGAAAACACTTGACACTTGATTTTAGCGACATTCACAAGCTCGGAAGTAGCGATAGAGCGATTTACAGTACACCTCCGAAAGAGGTAGCTCTATCATTTACCAGGCGTGTGTTACATATTTGTGTTGACATATTTGTTCTCAAAAAATGGTTAAATACATGTACTTTTTAACTGAAAAACTGTCTTATATAAACATTGATGGAAAGCTTAAGTGTTTGTTCATACAAAATTTTAATTAAATGTTTATCATAATAAATAATTTAAAAATAGTTCGGGTCAGATAAAATGTAGTAAGATACGTTTTTGTGTTAAGGTCAAGCAGTATAAGATAATGTTAAAGACTTTTACGACAACTTTATTGTCTGTGACATCCGTAGGTCATAGGAAGTCGTGTGAATGTAATATTATAAATATGTTAGAAGCAACTAAAATATGTTAATTCTAAGCGAAACGTAGAAATATGTATACATTTATTTGCATAACATTACCTCCGAGAAGGTTGCAAAGTAGGTGCGACTGTGTTTGAAAATAATTTTACATCTAGTATGAGGTTACAAGATAATGCATCAATTTTTACTGCTGAAGCAAAAGCTATCGATTTAGCATTGTCATACATAGCACAGCATACCCACGATCAATTTTCTGACTCGCTTTCTGTTTTAATATCCATTAAAAATAAAAAAATCTGACAATATCATGGTAAAGAAACTTTTTTTACGATTTCATGATATACTAAAAACAAAATATGTTAAATTATATTGGATTCCAAGTCATGTAGGAATACGAGGAAATGAAAAAGTAGATGCTTTAGCTAAACAATCATTAAATTTTCAAGAAAACTGACTTATTGTTACCTGTTTGTGATTTTAGACCGATTATAAATAAACTCGTATCATCTGAATGGAAAGCAAATTGGGACAATGCCGTTTTTAATAAACTTCACGATATAAACCCGTCTCTTGATGTGTCACCATCTCTATCTCTGTCAAACCACCGTGATGGACACACTAAAATTACCCATTCTTATCTCCTTACAAATGAAAATGCCCCTTTCTGTGAAGGTTGTAATGAAAATTTTACTGTCAAGCATTTTCTTCTTGAATGTCATGATTTTTCACAGGCCCGTAATAGATTTTATTCTGTAAATTCACTCAAAGAACTTTTTAATACAATTCCATCAAAAAACATAATTGATTATTTGAAAGAGATAAACTTGTATTATAGGATCTAATTGGTTCATTTCTATTGTCATTTACAAAGTTTTACATAACATTTTAAGCCTATTATAGCATTCGGCACGATATGGCCAGTTATGTGTTGACGTGCCGTAAAACTCCAAACAAACAAACAAACAAACCTCCGTGAATAACATGTTTCTGTGACCAATTTAATGATACAATGTATGTTCAATGCTACTTAGAAAAAAGTAAATAATCCTTAAAAATTTGTCTAATTGCTGGAATATAATAAATAATCAAAATTTAATAGATTACCAGCATTAGCAATCAGCTTTACAATGTCGTTATGGAAATATTGTACTATGCATTTAAAGTACGAGTATGTATTAACGAAACATTTCAAACATACGTGCTTTATGTATATAATGATTTACATATTTTTATTTTGAATGTAATACCACCCGTGTCAAGAAATGCTCAGACTGATAACTTTCCATTATTTTTACATCGACGATGATTACTGTAAAAATGCGAGAGGCAAACTTGCTTTAAAAAAAATTAAAGGACATTTATATTGTCTTCGTGCTTGAATGAAAAATGAGACATGAAGTTCCTATGCCGCACAAATGTGTTTTTGTTGGAACGAACTTCTTTTTTAGCTCACCAGAGCCGAAGGCTCAGGGTGAGCTATTAGTTTCAAAGGGGGATACTCCGGCGTCCGTCGTCCGTCGTCATGCGTCAACAATCGTCTTCTTCTCTGAAACTGCTAGGCAGATTTACCTAAAATTTGGTCTGTAGCATCCTTGTGACAGTCACACTTTAATTTGCTCATGTCATTTTAATTGCCCCCTTTTAGGGGTCAACAGAGCTAAAAATAGAAAAACCTTTAAACATCTTCTACTACAGAACTTAAAGATGGATGATCACCACATTTTGTTTGTTGCACTCTTGGGTAGTCTTTTATCAAGTTTGCTCATAATAATTTGATTGGCCCCTTTTAGGGGTCTCTAGGGCTTAAAATAGAAAAAAAAACCTTTAGATATCTTCTTCTACAGAAATAATTGATGGATGATCACCAAACTTTGTCTGTAGCATTCTTGGGTAGTCTTTTATCAAGTTTGCTCATATTAATTTGATAAGTCCCTTTTAGTGGCCGCTATCGCTAAAAACAGAAATACCTTTAAACGTCTTTTTCTACAGAACTAATTGATGGATGATCACCAAACTTTGTCTGTAGCATTCTATGTAGTCCTTTATCAAATTTGCTAATATTAATTTCAATGGCCCTTTTAAGGGGTCTCTAGAGCTAAAAATAGAAAAAAACATTTAGACAGCTTCTTCTACAAAACTAATTGATGGATGATCACCAAACTTTGTCTGTAGCATTCGTGGAATGATTATCTTGTTTATCATATCTTATCAAGTTTGCTCATATTAAATTGATTGGCACTTTGCAGGGGCCGCTAAAGCTTAAAATAGAAATACCTTTCAATGTCTGCTTCTACAGCACTAATTGGTGGATGATCACCAAACTTTGTCTGTAGCATTCTTTGGTGGTCTCTTATCAAGTGTGCTCATATTATTTTGATTGGCCCCTTTTAGGGGTCTCTAGGGCTTGAAATAGAAAAACCTTTAGACATCTTCTTCTACAGAACTAATTGATGGATGATCACCAAACTTTGTAGCATTCTTGGGTAGTCTTTTATCAAGCTTGCGCATATTAATTTGATTTAAGGGGCCGCTATAGATAACAATGGAAATACCTTTAAACGTCTGCTTCTACAGACCTAATTGATGGATGATCAAGTTTTGTTTGAAGCATTCTTTGGTAGTATTTTATCAAATTTGCTCATATTTATTTGATTAGCCCCTTTTAGGGGCCGCTAAAGCTAAAAATAGAAAAAAACCTTTGAACATCATTTTCTACTGGAATTATTGATGGATGATCACCAAACTGTGTCTGTAGCATTCTTATGTAGTCTTTTATCAAGTTTGCTCATATTAATTTGATTGGCAACTATAGCTAAAATGCCCCGGGCCATGGCATTTCTTCAAATTATATTTTAAAAATGAAAGGAAAATAACTCATGTTGGAATGTTTCCATATGTGTATACATGCATACATGTGAACTCTCCCAATTTGAGCGGGAAAACACCCTCTTTCTCCTGTCAAATGTTTAAATATTTTTCTTAGAATAAAGGGTGTTTTAAAAAATAAATAAAGAAATCTCCCTCTTTTTCATTTCAAAATTTCCTTCTATGTCTATCGTCAATTAAACAAACTCCCTCTTTTTGAAGTAAATTCTCCCTCTTGAACATTGAATAAAGTTCACATGTATGTACATGTTATGCATAAAAAAAGATTGAATGTCTAAATGTCATGACCTGTTTGCTTTAGAAATGATTTGAGGTCATGTGTTTTGTATCTTTCTGTTTGTGGGCATTGTATCATTCTATTAATCTTTCTGCAGGTTCATTTGTAGGTCAATCTAGAGAATTTTCCCCAGGAAATGAAATAAGGCCTTAAGAAATATTACATTTGTTTCTCGTACCTTATTCAATATTATTCAAATATTTTTTTCAATAGAGAAACACTCAAACTAATAAGTTATATGTTAAAAAATTTGAATTTATTTCATAAATGTAGATGTAGATGGCTAAAATTATTTTTCATCCTATTTTACATTATAATCTTTTGTAACTTAGCATTTTACATTAAGGAACAAAACTTAAGTTTAAGTGAACTCATGTCAACTTTAGAAGTATTTCTTGCTTGTCTTTAAGTAATTTGTCATTTTTTTATTCTTATTACTATTTAAGTATCAGTTTCAATTACTTCTATTTAGAATCACATTTTGCAAACTTGGTTATCACTTGTTGAAAGCAATTTTGCACTGTTTTATACAATGTATGTAAAGTTGTTTTCATGTTCACTGAATACATTTCATCAAAACAACATTTTGCCTTTTTCCTCTATGTAGTTAAAGTTTCATTTTTTTCCATTTCTATTAGAGTAAGATAATTAACCTGAAATGTTAACTTTTTGGTCAAGTTGACTAGTATACCTATTTTATCTTAAATAAATATTGACCGGTGGTGTGATCCTGACAAACAGTATGCACGTATATCTAAATACTGAGATTATGTAATTATCTGATTTTTAAGATAAGTAAAAAAGAAAGATTGCAATTTTGAAAAACCGTCATATTTTATCACAAATTAATGGATGGATGATCACCAAACTTGGTTCCTATCATTTTTACTATAAAGAAAAAATCAATCAGTGGCGGGAAACCTTATAACTAGATAGGCAAGTTGAAGTTGACCTGGACTTGTCTTTCTACAAGTTTATTTGAAAAAAATATTTCTATAATCACTGAAAAACAGTTGTTTCTGTATTTGTATTACAAATAAATATGACAAACCCACTAGGTGTATTAGATCGTTCCATCATCATAGGCACATTTCTGAGTCTATCTGCTACGAGTATGGACAAACATTTTATTGCATCATAGTTGGGGGACTTAACTATTGAACAGGAGTCATACTTATACATGCATAGTGCGGTAACTGGATTGCAGGTATAAGTTTTCCGCACTCACTGTCTGTCTAGAGAGTGATCGTTGATTGGCTCATTGTTTCTGGGACGACAAGGAAAGATATAAAGAAAAAAGTCATATTCAGATGCTAGTAAATTAATTACTTTTTTCTGAGGTTTAATATTGCGACGACAAGGAACGTGTTTTTATTTTTGCATGTGATACATAAGAGAAAAAAAAATAAAACACTCGGAAATCTGAATTATACTACAAATCAGATAGTGTCGTGTTTCGATGCCCTTTCTTTTACATAACTGGAAAAAAAACTTCCTGAAAATTTCCTTGCGGAAAGGTACAGCCACGAATAAAACCATTTCCAAAGAAAATATTGTTAGTTATGATGAACAGAGATAAAAAAAACTTTACAAACTTAAATACAGCAAACATGCTCGATTTACAAAGAAAAAATCTGAAATTACATTATGAATTCATAGTAACCATGAATATAGTTTATATATACATCATAATTATCCAACTAAAATAAATGGTCAGTACTAAAATAAACCTTAACAACGGTATCTTTGTTAACGTCTTACATCTTTCCTGTATGTTCGCATTTAGTCCATTGTGACTTTAATATAATCTAATAACAACTACCAATAATGACCTTATCTATCCCTATTAGCTAGAACATGGCAATAACTAACGTCATAGAAATATGTACCGCCGCATGATACTTTCTTCGTTCTAACTATACAAGATTTATTGTGTTCATATACGCGTTAATTATTTTCCGTCTCATTTAGCCAATTTTCATATATATATTTTCCTAGCTTTAACCATAACAATGATATCTTGATTTCAGTTATCAGTTATCTGTGACCAGCAGGTTTCATAATCTGTGGAAGCTGGACATTTTCTAGTTTTCTCTTCGATGGTACAAATACGTCACTTGAATAACATGTTATCGTATGAAATGGTAGATTATTATTATTATTATTACTATTAAAATCTTTATCAATAAATTTTATGACAAGTAGCAAACAATATAAATCTTGTGCTCAGTGATTTATATCATATACATATAAAACCATGTTTTTGAAAAGATATATGAAATAAATAAACAATTTGATTATTTGGTTAACAAATAGTGCTTAAAATTAGTACAACATGAGGAGTAATTAATGTTGACACTGCCATAAAACTGTTTAAAACATTTGAAAAGTATCAAAGAAAGCAGATTTCTGACTTTATTACTGGAGATGAGACATAGGTACTCTTTCTTTCAACTCCCCTCAATTGCCAAAACGATTGATCAGTGCTAAGAAAAATATGTTCGTTATATTTCTTTATATACAAAGCATTTGAACGAATAACGTGCATTGTTATACAATAATGCAAAAAGAATTGATATCTATTTCTATTCTAACACGTCAAGAAAAAATATAAATATTATAAGTTGGACTTTATGTTTGGTGGTTCAATTTGTTTTCGCCTCAGAGTTTCCAAGAGAAACGTTCTTTAAAGGCTGTTCCAGTGGGTTGAAAAAACTGTCGTTAAATATACCGTGTGTAAAAACATTTTGAGAATAACGAATTTTGAAAACGTTGATAAAACTTTGTTTATTTATTTCACTCTATAATTTTCAAGCGAAAAACAAATTATTAAAAGTGAAATAAATGTAAAACTTAACTCATTCAGAACGTCACGTCCGGTTGGACGTTAACAACTTTAAATCTATGACGTAAAAAAAAGAAAAATAATTTATTTAAAGTATGGAAAACGTTAAATTCAAAAGAAAAAAACAATAGAAATGTGAGAAATTAAAAGACGATCATTTTCATGTATTTTTCATTAATTTTGATGAATGTTATGTGACAAAATTTTACAAAAATGGATGATGAACATTTAGCGATTGAAACGATCATTAATAGAAATCATGGTAATGTGCGTGATAAAACAGTGGAATTAAAACCCTACATCTTAAATGAGAAAACAGCCATGAGAAAGAAATTGCAAGCGACAGAGCGTGTTCAGAAGAACATTGAACAGACGGGTGGAGGAGTAAAAATAACGCTCAATACTGGAACTTATTAATTTTTAAAGGCGGCTGCAGAACATTTTTATGCGGAGAGTTCTCCACAAAATAACCGGAAGATAATTCCCGTGTATGACAAGAAAGATAGATTGGTAGAAACACGATATAAAGTAGCAAACGGTAAGACGCATCTTTATACATTTAATATGTATCATTCAAAGTGCACATGCCTTGTTAACGGAAAACAAACAAGGCACTTTCTTGAAACTGACCTGCCGAAAATGTTGGATTATATTGAAGCCGGTCTTTTATCAAACGATTTATCCCTCTCAGAAGTAAATGAAAATATCAAACAATGGATATTAAACAATTTTAATTCTGAAGACAATTGTCAGAATGACGCAGCGCCCGAAACCGGTACAAATTTAAATATAATTTCGGAAGGGACCGTTAGTGACAATGAACTTGATACACAAGATAATTCTAGTACTAATGAAGATGAAATCACTGAGGACAATGACAACGTAAGTGAAAGACATCAATAACCTGCGTTAGTGGTTTTGAAAGAAATTGTACTTGCATTACAAAGTAGTGTAAATGAATTACGTCAGGAAGTATCACAACACATTGATTTTTCAAAGGAACAATTCGTGCACATTAAAGATGAAATCATAAGTGTGAAGAAAAAGATATCTTTTGAATCCAATTCAATAATTAAGCAAGTTGATGTGATCAATGAAGCGGCAAAATCCATCGAAACACATATGAAATCGGTAGATTATTCTATCCACAAAAAATTACAATCTATAACAGATATTCTTAAGATGAAGGTGTGCAGTTTTTTAGATTCGCAGGAAACTAATGTCTCCAAGGATGATATAAATCAAAATATCCACATTAGCGAAAAATCACCGAAACATGATGAAAAACATACGATGGAAGGAACAATACCGAAAACTATTCGATATTCTCAAAATAATATTGCGGATAGTCATACTAAAAATGACACGAATGATACAGAGATGGTAAAACGACAACGTAGATCTTTTTTAAATATACCAGACAGTACAGCACCAGAAAAACCAGTTTCAAGATCAATCCCGGAAACGCTTATAATAGGCGATTCAATTATAAAGGGAATAAATCAACGCGGGCTTCGCACTTTTACAGAGACATGCTGCATAAGAGGAGCTGTTGTGGGAGATATATCACATAAGTTGTGTAACTGGAATATATCTGGTTGCAAAAATGTAATCATTTATGTAGGCGGAAATGACGTTGCTTCAAGCACACCAACAACTGTAAGTAGCATAGAATTAACAAAGACCGTCAACTACTTATATCAACATGGCATTAATGTATATTTATGTACAATATGCCCGAGAATAGACGTCGATGTAACTCCGATGAACATTGCCATTAGAAAAATTTGTTATGAAACTGGTACAACACTGATAAATTCATATAGTTCATTTGTGTATGGAGATGGAAATGTAGTGAAACACATGTATCAACGTGATGGAATTCATCATAATACAAGAGGGTCTAGTGCGTTGGTAAGGTGTATTAACAAATCGGTGGCTATTGTAAAGACGAAACAAGCAATGACTGGAAGATATCATACAGATACACAGAACACAAAACGTCAAGAACAACAGAAAAATGGATATTGGCAATTCCGAACAGAACCTAAAATCTTTGGATCTCTGTGTGAAATATGTGGTAGGAACAATCATAAAACTGTTGACTGTTGATACCGTGAATGGTAGGAAAAAGCAGACAGGCACGTGTTTATTAATCAATTTGATACAGATAGCCTATTTATAAATCTTTGTAACAAATGCAATTTAGAGCAATGTAAATGCGATTGCCTATCAGTTAAAACACCAAATACTACTGATAATGATATTTATTATAGTAATATATGTAACAAATTTGTTATCGAACAGAGCACAATTCCGATTCCGTTTCGGTAAATTCAAAAAGTACATATGATTATAACAACTTTGTAAACAATTGTAATTCGGAACAATTATCCTCTGAACTAAGATATATTTTTGCATATACATGTAAAAGATTAAATAATTTAGGATCTACTTTTTATAGTAAGTTAATCAGCTGTAATCATTTAAAAGAACTATCTAGTATTAATGACAACTCAAGAACCTTGGATGGAATTTCTAATATAATGTTAAGTAAAAATGATCATTGCGATAATTCGTATATTGATAACGAAAGAGTCAAATTTAAACAAAAGGGTTTTCATGTCATGAATTTAAATGAACAGCATTTACTCCCAAAATTCGATGAAATTCGAATAATTCTAAACGAATTTAAAGCGCATGTATTTGGATTATGTGAAACGTTTTTAACTATGAATGTATCTGATAAAGACATTGAAATATCAAGCTACGTTTTTGAGAGAAAAGACAGAGTTGGTAAAAAGGGAGGGGGTATACTTGTTTATGTAAAAGACAGCGTCCCTTATAAACGAAGATATGATTTAGAAACAGCCGAAATTGAATCGATATGGATAGAAATTAATTTTGTGAGATGTAAACCATTTCATTTCTCTTAAACTTTGTATATAGACCCCCTGATTCAAAGCAGGTTTGGGCTGACCTGTATGAAAAACATCTTGAAATGGCTGATCAGATGAATTTAGAAATGCACATTCTAGGTGATTTTAATATACAATATAGTTCAGAAGAAGGGTTTTTAAAAAATACATGGGCATCACTTTTACTGAAATACGATCTTAGGCGGCAAATCATTAATAAACCCACAAGAGTGACAAAAAACAGTTCGTCAATAATTGATCACATTTACACAAATAATCTTGATAAAATTAATGAAAACTTCGTATCACAAATTTGTGTCAGTGACCATTATTTAATATGTTTCACTAGAGGAAATACTAGCACACATGCAGGTAATCACAAAACTATAAAATATAGGAGTTTTGCTAAATTTGATACAGAATCGTTTCAACGTGAACTAATTGATTCTAATTTTGATTGTATAGAGACATTTAATGATCCAAATGAAGCTATAGAATTGTTTTATAACATGATAAATAATTTTCTAGTGAAGCATGCACCATTTAAAATTAAACGTATAAAAAGGGACACACAGCCACATTGGTACGATGAAGAAATTAAAGATGCACACTTGAAAAGAAATAATTATAAAAAAATCTAATCAAGGGGATTCATATAAACTATGGCGGAATAAAACAAATAATTTAATTAGACAACACAAAAGAAATTACTTCAATAATGCCGTCAAGGATAAGAAAGACCCGAGTACGCTTTGGAAAAATATTAAAGATATTACTAACGATAATGGTACTAACGGGAATATCAGATTGCCTAATTCCATAACAATAGATGGTAATATAATAACTGGGGAAAATAATATTTTTAATGCAATCAATGATCATTTTATCAATATTTCTAATTTCCTAAACAAATCCAAATTCAAAACAGAAAATTTCAAATCACTTGAAGAACAACTGAACAAAAAACTTCAAGGGCATACTTTTATTATTGATGAAATCAGCCCATTCCAAGTAAAACTACTAATTGATAAACTGGATGTAAACAAGTCAACAGGAAATGATGGAATTGGGCCGCGTATTCTTAAAGCCTGTGGTGACTATTTAAGCATAGCTATAGCTTCTATAATAAGTAATTCCATTAAAAATGGCATTTTTCCTGATAAACTTAAAGAAGCATATGTACTTCCAATTTACAAAAATGGACAAAAAGAAGATCCAAATAATTATAGACCTATTTCAATTTTGCCAACCATATCAAAAAATTTTGAAAAGCATATTGCATCACAATTACACAGTTATATATACGAAACTAATATCATTCATGAAAGTCAGTCGGGTTTCAGAAAAAAACATTCTTGTCAAACAGCTCTAATACGACTCATAGAACACTTCCTTAATGATTTAGATGAGGGTTACTTGATAGGCACAGTATTTTTAGACCTAAAGAAGGCATTTGATTTGGTAGATCACAACATATTGTTGCATAAGTTAAAATTGTACAACTTTTCAAACACCTCAATTAAACTCTTCAAATCATATCTTGAAAATAGAACACAGTTTATCAAATATGGAAATAGTCATTCAAATAGTGGAACAGTGAAATCAGGGGTCCCTCAAGGGTCTATATTAGGCCCTTTACTTTTCATTTTCTATGTTAACGATATGCCATTTAGTACAACACACTCTAACATAGACATGTATGCTGACGATACTACTATGCATGCATCAAATAAAAAAATTGAAGTGATTCAGAGAACTCTGCAATGTGACGTTAATAATATAAGCAAATGGTGTAAATTAAACAACATGGCAATAAATCCGAAAAAGACCACTTGCATGGTAATAGGGTCAGAAAATAAATTAAAATCAAAACCTTCTTTAGATATAAATATAGAAGGTACATGCCTAAGTAAAACGAAATCACAGAAGTTATTAGGTATTTATTAAGATGAAAACTTAAAATGGAATGTTCAAATAAAGCACGTCTGTAATTAATTACAAAAACAAATTGCTCTCTTTAAATCTATACAAGGATTGACTCCTTCCTACATTTCAGATATCATAGTGTTCTCGAAAAATGAAAAGTATACACTTAGATCAACTACAAAAAGAAACATAATACATGTAAGATCTAATACAAAATATGTTAAAAGAACTTTTAGAAATAATGCAATGCAAGTATGGAATACTTTACCTTTATATATTAAAGAGTCTTCGTCTCTATATGCTTTTAAAAGAAATATGAAAAAATATTTGCTTGATATACAATTTAAATGAATCTGATGTATGCATATGTCTGTCAATTTGAATGGTTGTTGTTTATGTTGTTTATGATATGTGTGTACATATTTGTGAATTTCATTATCTTGTTTAATTGAAGGCCATATTGTAAATAAGATATGTATTTCTTAATATGTTACCTTCATGAAATAATGTGTTTATTATTATTATTATTATTAAAATAGCATACTTGACTTGATTGTTTTGCACGTGCTGTTTGGCGCTACATTGTGACGTCACGTAAACAACACTTTAAACGTCTATACAGCGTTAACGACTGAATTAAAGATATTGGTGTTCCGATTCATTTTCTTAGTTATACCATTTTCTTTGATTCTAGATAGTTTTCACAACTAAATTCGACAAAAATTGTTTTTATTTATCAGATTTTCAAACAAAATGGCGCCCGCAATGTGAAAATACACAGGGAGATAATAAGAACGGCGAGTGCATTGTTGTAGAATAATGCACGCTTCGGGCCTTCTTTGTTTATATAGAAAACAATCCGATAGTGTTAGAATATTTTACACACATGCATTTGACATTTTAATTTGGAATATGTCATAGTCCATTTAAAAATTCCTAATTATAAAAACAGTATAAGAAGTAATTTAACGGCACCAAATTTTTACCAATTTCCTTGCATATTTCTGCATCACGTTTTAACTTTCATGTGTCACAAGCAGAAGGTGCTAGTGGCTATCACAAAATGAGGCACACTCATTTATTATTGTATAAATATCTGATGTAACTCCAGTACTATGTACAGATCTTAAATCTTAGAAAATATTTCCTTCTGTTCTTAAGTTTGAACAATTTACGGAGTAGGATTTTCAAAGCTAATATCATATTACTATTTTATGTACTTTCGTCAGATGATAATAATTTGGTATATTCAGCATCAACAAACAGTTACAAAATCTTCTTTAAAAGTTATTCAAACTAAACGAAGTTATGCAGAACAAACATACACGTTCACGGAACACATCCGCCAACAACAATTTGACACACATGTCCTCTTAAAAGGCACCAAAAAGGGTAAAAAAACTGGAAACAAAGTGATCCCTCGGAAGCATTTATCACAACAAAATTAAAAGGTAAATTGCAGACTCGGTTTGATTGAGTCTGTACAAACACCTTCTAATTTCACTATGTACGTTACATAAAGTGTTCCCAAAGTACTATTATTGCTTTTGTTATTACAACAATAAAACATGCATTTAAACTGTGCACGACGGTATATATTTACATCATGCAGGAAAAACATGTGGTAAGTGATAAAACGTTGTCTTTGGTTTGTCAAAACATCTATCTAGCAATATTTTAACAATCATTGTATTATGTTTTTCGTTAGTTAAAATAGTTGATAAGATTTCATAGCTGAATCATAAATGTGAATACAACGTTGTTTTTAAATAAATCGGTTTCATTTTATAAATAACTATACCCATTTTTTTCTGTACATGTATTTGTTTTCAATAAATCTACTTGTTAACCGGAATAAAGATATAGGTTATTGAGCTTATCCGTTAAAACACATTATCAGTAGACCAATAAATTCCATATACAAAATAGATATTTACGAATATTAAATATATAAAGACATTCTCTAATCTGTAATATATTTCATTTTGATGATAAAATTTAATTTTTTTTTTAAATATATCTTCTTTCATTCCGCAAATGAATCGGTTATGCCTCCTAAAATTGGGTTTTCTTTTAACAAAACCGATTTCATTGACAGTTATGCAAACATATAAATATTCAGTGAATTCTGAATGCATTTTGTTAATTCTGACAATGTATATAATTAATGTAATAATTTGTGTCTGCGATTGTAGACATTATCCATCTGCTTTTTTGAATATATAATAAAAACAACTAGGTATACTATGAAATACCTTCATCTTTGTCTCATTATAAACATATTATGTAGTCTGCCTTATGCTTAAACTAGCAAGAATTGCGATCATCTCGCAAGATGCTTTACAGCATATTTATAAAATACTACGTTTGGGGATATTTATTTCATGCTTTGCAGTGTTTTATTGTTATATATCAGACGATTATATTCTGATAAACCACTAGTGAAATTTATGAAATATAATTTTCACTGTAGCCGGACTATATCTGAATGCGAATGAAAAGAAAATCATAACTAAATGGAATAACAGAAAGAAATAAATGCCCTCATGCGTAAATTTTGCTTCTTTAGGAAAAAAGATCGATGTCGTCATACATCATGTTAAAAATGTAACAAAAGTAGAGACATTTAACAGACCTATATTTCAAAACTGATGATGTGACGTCATGATGTGATGACATCAGAAAGGAGAATGACGTTACGCGGCAAAATCAGTAAAAAATACTTAAAATCACTTAAAAAGCATGAAATAAAAAGAAAATGTATTTGTTTTACATATAATATTGACATATATTTCATTCGTGAACAGCGGCTATTATAATTTCACTCTTGGCTACGCCACTCGTGAAAATATTGCATCTGATGTTCACTCTGTGAAATTATATTTCAATCTTACATGCAAAACAAACAAATATCCTCCATATATTCCTCGTCTTAACTGTCCATTATACTTAGAGATTATCATTATATGTTTTTAAAAACTAGTTTGACATTGGCAGTTATGTTAACTTCGTCTTTTGTTTTCTTCTTTTCTTCTACGTGCGGATTCGAAAAAACAATTTATTCTTTTTATATCAAATCCAAATATAAATTCGAAAAAACATACTCATGCTCGCACGATTACTCTTTGCACCTTTTCACACAGCCCAAGAAGAGTCACTGTTTTAAATGATTATTGGATTTGCTTTAATGATATAGCAATATGAATTTTTATACTACATTAAGAATGCTTGTGAGTTTAATTTCTTATCACGATCTTTGACATGAAAAGTTTCTTTATGAGAAATAAAAAAGAAGACAAAAATAACGAAATGTTAAATATATCATGCGTTTTTAAAAACTGCTATTGAAATTCAATACACATAAATTATTTCTTACTCGACCAATGTTTGTATTTTAAAAAGAATATAGTTAAAATTTCATCCTCCGAAACTACAAATCCTGGCTCATTTAGCAAGTGAACTTCTATAAAAGTGACATTCATTTTATTCCGTGTGCCAAAATTACCACGTATAATAAACAAAGGAGTAACATACTTTTATATTTTAAAGGTATGACGGTCAAGTTTGGATCTAATCATATAAAACTCTGTTAATGGTAAAATATTTCCGAAAAAATGACCTTGAATTTCACCCGAGTCTTAAAGATTTGAACGCTTACATATTATATATGTTTGTATACTGCCTCAGAGTTGCTCAATAATGGATCAATAACCTAGTTTTTGTATTACCACAATATGACATTGTATGGCCATTGTATGATTTTACCTTAATTGTATAAATGATAATATTGTCACATGTGATCGATTTAACCCAGTCAAGGAAATCGTATGATTGATGATAAGATTTTTGGATTTTTGATGAAACGCCGAAAATGCATTATAAATTCGTGTACAATCTAAATTCTATCATGTATACATTTTTTAAATTATGTTTCAATAAATTAAACATCTGAATAAAATCATCCATTATTTAAGGTTTGCAATAATATCTAATATAGATCAAAATTTGAAATATTTGCACAAGACTTTGTTCCAGTGGGGAATGTTGGAAATAAAATATATTATATCGTATATACCTGTTCATTATCTTTCTATATTTACATATAGCAACTTCAAAGGGTAACGATAATATCAGTTAACAAGCCACTTTAATCTCATCCTGACATTAATCCGTGTTTTATTACGTTCTTCCAGGAATAGTAGACTATGGATGTTAAATACTTTTGATACATTTTCAGTAAATGTTTTTATCATAAAGCAGTAATAATATGTTGTAGTACAAGTGTTATATGCTTCAGGATATCTTAACGAGGTAAACAGGTGAAAGAAAGCATGCTGTTGAAATTTGTTTTTGTATTATTTAAATGTTACGTTTACCGAAATATAATCAAATGCAATTTTTCACACTGTTAAGTGTTTTGTCACTTGTTACGATTGTGTTTAAATGTGTAACTTCAAAGACATATAGATAAGGTTTGAAATCTCAGAAGATAAAATAACATTGTTTTTATTGAGCGATGAATAAAGGCAAAAACTAAGTGATCTCTTCTGAATGATTCAATGGCGAGAGGATCGTATCATTCCGATTTAAATGTGCCACAATGTGATAATAAGAAAGGCTGGTTCTCGCTATAGATATATATACTGATGTGGTATCCGAAAAGCTCATGTGTAAACTAATACCATCAAACGGTACTGATATATCTTATATCCTGTTTAAACATAATAATTTTATTTTAAGAGTAACCAAAATATTTCGAAAATGATGTACAACGTACAAAAAAATAACAGAAATAAGAAAGGAAACCAAAACATGAATAAAAGCATCTGTATCAATAATCAGTCAATATATACTAATAAATGTTATTTTTTTTATAAAAAAAAATGTATACACTGCTTGATATAACCTACCTTGTGGGCTTGCCTTTTTTCTCACTTTACATTTCACACAATTTTCTTTCATGTTCAACCGAAAATGAGTTCTGCATTTCAAATTCTAAAATAAATCAAAGGAATGCTTTGATTTTCTAGTAAGTTCGGAATTACATAACAGAGTAGCGTACCGTGTCTGAATTATCAAACCATCGTACAAATAGATTGAAAAGGCATACGTTTGTCAATAACAATAATTCTTAGACATTGTGGACAATTTCATGACTTTATGCCACGAAAAGATTTAAAAAATCTTTGCAATAGTAGACCATTGATATTCGTCCATAAACAGAATATGTTATGACCTCTAATGAATAAAGAAGTTATTTTATTTGTAGTATTATCTTCATCATCATGATTATTATTAGTAGTAGTTAAAAACCAAATTATACATTTGAAAGCTACTTTATTGATTTTATATTGTAACACAAAATTATCAGATTTAATTACTTTAAGTCATCAGTCATTTATTGACATGTATACAACAATTGGATTTGTATTTACTTTATTTGTGTATATTTATGAAACGTCTTTGTACACTGAAATCGTCATTTTATTATGTGTTCATAGAAGCTTCATAATTAAACATAAATAAAATATACTTTAAAAAAACACAATTTTTAGTATACTTTAGTTCAATCATACATTATTAAACTAAATTATAGTAAAAGTTGTATTTTATTATCAAATATTGTTCTGTATTATTTTACATCATTATAATTCCAAAAATAAAATATGCAATGAACTGCAATTGTTCTACTACTGTACTGCTCAGAGCAACCAGTTATTTCCTGACGAGGTAATCATCCGACAAGTTATTAAAAAAATCATTGCATTGTTTGTATCTTTTTTGTATTCTATGAATTTCAACCATTACTTTTTTTCTTAGACCGCTTTTGTTAAAAATTCCAAAATTGCATTATGAAATAATTGATTGTCAATATATAATTTCATGATTGTTAACATGACGCATGACTACAGGATGCAAAACCGTCATGAAGTATTGTCTGTATTGTTAAACCGTCATGAAGAATTGTCTGTATTGTTAAACATATGTGCTTGGAAAGAACAGTTAAAGGTATGTGAAAGTATATGAACAATACGATTAACTATCACCATAATTATTGCATCATTTTTGATAGCTCTTGATAAAGTGAAACATTTTTACAGTTAATACAATCATCAATATGAATTATTCAGATAAATCTGCAAGCGTACAGTACCATTGTAGATATTGTGAGTTAAATCATTTTACATTTATAAATATAAATTTTCCTGTACATATGTAGATGGTCTAACATAAATGTCTTGACATAATAAATGTAAATAATGTAAATGTTTAAGTAAAAAAATCAGCTTCATGATATTAGCTCATTGCAATGCAAAAAGTACATATATATCTTCTGTGAATAAATGATCAATTTGAATTTGTTTTTCTTTACATTTAACGAATGATTAGTGTGAACATTACAACAACCATAATGGATTTTATTAGACTTTCTTTTAGATTCTACAGCGTGATAAAAATGTTATTTGAAACGCGTTAAACTTGACTTTTATACGGGATATTTTGATGCTATATTGTATTGGTTCGGTGACAGTGTTGTTATGGGCATGGGTTCCGAAATGAATTTAAACATTAGACAGTACCATCGCCGACATTTCCCTATGTTTCTTGACAATGCATAGAAACCCTTTGCATATATATAACACAAGTATATTGTTACTTTTATTCAATGACTTTCCTTGTTGATCTTGTTAATCATAGTTTTACTACACCCCTGTCCCTTGTTTATGCGGTAATCCTCTTCCATTGTACATGATATTGCGTAAATCAGAAGTAAAATTATTCCACTACAGTCCTTAAAATTTGCAGATATTTTGCAATGATAGCATCGTGTAATATATAACATCAAGGTACATTATATCATTAGTCTATTATTCAATGAAGAGCTCTTCTTGACATATGACGAACATAAACCATCCTCTCTTAGCATTTGTTTTGCAGACAACTTGATATAGTAAACCTATAATATTAATTTGGAGGATAAAGATACCATCAGCTAATGTAATAAATCCTAAAATATTGTATTGATTAGTGTAATCTGTTGTATATCATTTAACAAGATGAATGAATGTTTGGAATTATATTTTTACCAAAGTGCTTTGTATTGTTGTATTCAGAAGCAATTACATAAGACATTAAGGCTTCGCTGACCCTCCAATTCCTTCCCCCTTCACTTTTGTTTTTTTCGGCTTGTCTTGTGTTCTGCCCTTGCTTTGTCCCCATATCCTATCTTTTGTCTGGTGTCAGGCTAGGTTCCGTGTCGGTTATTCGGTGTTGCGTTCATTATATGCCGCCTTTCCGTCTTCATCTGTTTTATTATATTGTACTCAATGTCCGAATTACAGTTTGTAATGAGAGACTCATGGACCGTGCATATGTAATTACACACGCATATCACATTACAACAACATGATTATCTTTACGCCCAGTCATTTGTCAGAGTTTCTGGCCAAATTGTTTCTATTTTGAGATATTGAATTCTTATCTACCGGTGCATTAGAGGAGGGTGAAAATCATCCTTATCATAAAAAAAAGATTCAGTTGCATCTTTTAAATGTCAATATAAGGCATAAAGTTTAATGTTCACAAATAAAGAATGTCATGTTCGCACATTTTTTAACAATCTGTTGAAAATATTTCACTTCTTGAAACAGTTATTGTACATAATCTGACTTTAATGCGATTTAATATGACTTTATATGAGCTGCTTACATGCGTACATCGATCATAAAATATATTTAAAGAGGACGAAACATGAATTTACTTAACGGAGTTATATATTTCACATAAGAAAAAAACGCAGTCAATATTCTATATGAAACAGAAATAGAAGCAATAAAAGAACTTAAAGTGACATACGTTTTTATGATTTATATCTCTTTTATACGTGTTGCATTTTCGAAAATAAGAAATATGTGTTTATTGTTTGTGAAAGACGAAATTTCATTCAAATTATATGTGTTACATTCTAAAGCAAAAGTACTATACTGTTCATTTTTTCTATATTTAATTCTCCTAAGCCGTTACATTCTGTATTAGATATATATGTTTCGTTGTATTTATTTTAGGTAACAAACGACTTATTGAGTGATTTTGTTCCTTATGAGGATAGTAGTTTCAGATGAAAATATTTGTGTATTATTTACTTCCCCTACGGGATTCGAACATTTTAAGATGGAGACCTTGAACCTTGGTCATGAATTCCCAAATTTGTAAGTAAAATCTTGCGCATTTAAACAAAAATGATGTCTTTGATATCATTAAGTTAACGACAAAAGCATATTTTAAAAGGTGGCTTTATTTTATACAGCACCATTTAAGTACTGAAATGTCAATGACATTTGGAAACTAATCATAATAATTATATGTTCTACATGCATTCATTTTATAACGTTTAGCAATATCGTTTTTGTTTTGTTTGAATAACAAATGGATTCTACTCCAATCGATAGTATCGCAGTCTAGACAAGTTTATTTGGAACGTGGGTTTATGAGATACGTTTATGTTCTAATGTGTGGAAAAAAGCCAGTGTTAGGTAAAGGTAATGTATGTATGATGAGATTTACCGTTATCAAATGATGACCTCAGCGTATAATAAACAAAATTATATGCAATCACTATTTAAAGTGACAATATGATGAAAAATTGAGTGGAGTTAGTAATATATCTCAAGAGATTGACTATTATAATGGAAATTGACCAATAATTGATAACATAATTGATTGGAAAATGTCTTGAATAAAGTATAAAAGCTACCTAGTTAAAACTTAAATTGTAGGAAGACGAAAGAAATCGGACGTTTCTGGCACTTTCGGAGCGAAATTAACAGAAATGTCTGTTGGTCATGTAGAATATATATTTATTTTAATTTTGCATAGTGATATATACAATTGTACACACTTATGCTCGTAGCAAACTGTTATTTCAAACAAGTTATTTTAAACACTATGTATACACTAAACATCGTAAATATAAGTAAGTCAGGAAGTTATACGTTCGAACAGTCTGTAAATAAGACATCTACATGTCGTGTAAAAGCTATTCGTTCTATCAACATTCATGTACAGAATGAAAATGCATCACTTGTGTAATGCTTATTCACTATTATTAGAAAACAATATTAATATAAGAACTAAAAATTCATTCTTGATTTATATTTAATAAGCTTACCATCATGTCTGTCTTGTTATTTAGCAAATATGTTATGCCAATCAAAACATTTCAATATGATATTCCCTTTTGTAACCAAATTGCCGAGGATTTATTGGTTTCCGACAAGATCTCTGTGAGTGTGTTTATCAGCATGTAAGTCTTCTATATCAAAACATTGGCTAAGTCTGATTTTCGCAGCAATCGTGTTATTATTGATTGTAGTATGCCCCTTTTAAAACTTTTTTAGATTTGTTTCTATATGATAGCTTTTGAAGGATTTCAATGAATGTGTTTATGTTTGTCATTTAAGTAATTTTTATGCAAAGACCCAGGTTAATTAACGTGTTTTTGACAAAAGAGTTATGCTCCTTTTTAAAGCAAATTTTCTGTAAAATTATTTGTAAACGCAAACTAAATCAAACGTTTAAAGCTATGAAATATCAGACGACAAAAGACATTTCAGTTAAAGGTTATATTCTTATCAGTTATACAGTATTTCCATTAAACTCTGCAAACAAATGGTTTGTAAACATAACAGCGCGCGTGGGACAAAAATAATGGAAAACAGTTACGCTGGCATATATCAAGATAACCGATACTATTGCCCTTTTGTGGCGCATGTAAAATACATTTCTCTGCAAAAGACTAGTAAACCTTAGGTATAATTAAACGTTTGCAAGAAATAGTAAATGATAATGTAATGTAAGTTATATATACATGCACTACACAGGAAATTTAAAGTTATTTTTGTTGTTTCAACTGTCGTAATGAAATTATTATTACACATTATGTTTCTTTATTGTAAAATCTGTCTTTAATTATTTTTAGGAGTATTAATTCTTGATAAGTATGTCAATTTAATTACATTCCATTACTTCTTCCCGTACGCTATAATTAACAGTAATTTTTACAGTTATACTTAGCAAGTAACAATTTCATACAGGTCTTTTGCTCACATATCAACAAAAGAATGCACTTTTTAATAGATTTTTCACTTGGTAAATTTCTCATTTAAATCTGGTGTTCTGTCATAAATGATATATGTACCAAAAGAAACATGAGTTTAGATTTACGATTTGCTTATTCTGTATGGCGGAAAAGTTCATTTCCTTCCTCTAAGTAACCCTAAGTTAATCATAAGAGTGAGTTTAATAACAACAGGACAATAATGCAGTTATAGAAAATTCGATCGGTGTCTGGGAAAACATTTTTTAATTATTTTTTGCTTTTAGTTAGCCTGTTACATCAGTGTTAAGGGTTAGAAATTTAGAAATAGACAAAAAAATTATCTGAAATTACAACATGTTTTATATCTTCCCAAAATATACTTGCATATTGTTCAAACGTTGCTTATATTCCAGTTTTATTGTAGTAAACATTGGTGTTTATGTCACACTGCAATAAGAAGCATGGTAGTCTTCACTGTACTCTTAACACATAAAAACATCTTTTGGCAGATGTTGCTTAAAAAATGTGATTCGGTACAAACATGGATATTATGTTGATAACAGGTCGTATCCAGGCCGCTATATTAAAGTACAACAAGAGACTGTTAATTTCATATAAATTAAAACTGTAATCACACTTAATATTATTAATGTCAACTGCAATATTTTATTTCAAAGGCTATTTTCGTAGTGATTTCAAGAATGAGTCTGTTCATGGACTAGTATAATGCTCAACTGAGGACCATATGTCTCTCTTAGAATGATAGTAACGATTTACATTGAAAGTTTCATGATCACAGGCATATGAACACACATGCGGATGTTTTCTATTACACCCCCGTAAACAAAGTTGGGGGTATATAGAAGTCAGCTTGTCGGTCGGTTGGTCCGATATTACAATCGTAATTGCTATATATAGAATGTATATATGAAGAACCAGGATGGTATTATATTTAGACCCCCTGGGGTCAAGGTCACCGACACTTAAAATAGAAAAATGGTTTCAGGACAATAACTTAAGTTAGGAATTAGATATTGCTACACACTTGGTATAAAGCAAGTTTATATGAAGACCCAAATTGGTATTGCATTTGGACCACCTGGGATCAAGGTCAATGTCACCGTTGCTAAAAATAAAAAAAATAGTTTCCGGACATAAATAAGAGTTAAAAATGAGATATTGTAATCAAACTTTGTTTCGAGCAAGCTTTTATAAGCACACCGATTGGTTTTACATTTGTATCCCCTTGGGTTAAGGTCACTGTTACTAAAAATAACCAAATGGTTTCTTTCCAATAATTAGAGTAAGGAATTAGATATTGTAGACCAATTGGTATATAATTCACGTTCATAGGGAGGTCTTGGTTGGTATTGCATTGGGACAAATTTGGTCAATGGCAAGATAATCATGACTAAAAAATAAAACTAAAACTATCACTAAATGTGATTAACACCCCCACTAGTGACAGAATACCTTGTAAAAGAATTGAAATATAGAGTTATGTTTGTGGGCAATTAAAGATAGTTGTGGTTCTTGTATGTCGCATTTCCTTTCAATGTGGTTGGCCATTGATGAATTTTTATTGAATTACTCTGTAATAAGTCCAGAGAGACAAGGAAAAGGAACAAAGGGAAATAAATCTATACATACTGAAGATGGAGTCATAGTTCTTGTGCACTGCACTTCCCTTTTTTTGTGCTGGACCATTGTATAAAGTTATTTTGAATTCCAACCAGTACGTTTTAAATTATTCTCCGAACAAAGAAAAGTATCAAAGGGCAGTAACTCTGTATTTTGTCAAAATGGAGTTTTGGCTCTTGTGCACTGCACTTCCTGTTAATAACCTTGACAAGTAGTATGAAGTAGTATTGAATTCCAAACAGTAGTTTTCAAGTTATGCTCTGGACAAGGAAAAATAACAAAGGGCAATAACTAATAATTAGTCAAGATTGGTTTATGATTCTTGTGCACTGCACTTCCTCTCCACGTGCTTGACCATTGTATGAAGTTATATTGAATTCCAACCATTAGTCTTCAAGATATGCTCCGGACAAGGAAAATTCAACGGACGTCTGGACCGACCGACCGACCGACCAACAGACCACCGGGTGACTCCTATATACCCCCCCACACTTCGTTTTTTGGGGTATAAAAATGGTTTCCAGACAATAACTTGAGTTAGGAAAGATATAACTAGTATATAGCAGCCTTATATGGAAACCATGGTTGCATTTGGACCCCCTGAGGTCAAGTTCGAGTTCAACGTTACCAGAAATAGCAAAATGGTTTTCGGACAATAACTAGATTTAACTGGTATATGCAAGCTTATATCAAGAGCACGGTTCGTATTGCATTTATACGCCGTGGGGCCAAGGTCACCGTTACTAAAAATAGAAAATCATTTCCTGAAATGACATTGGTTACAAATAAGTTATTGTAACCAAACTTGGTATTAACCAACCTTATGTTGAAACCTTAGTTGGGATGGCATTTGGACGGGCTTGGGTCAGGGGTCACTATCATAACTTCATAAACTAGAAGAACTAGGAATGAGATATTACACAGTTTAAAGCAAGTTTATATGGAGATCCTGATTGGGATTGCAATTAAATTGAAATTATATTTTGTACACAGTAAATACTTCTTAATTATAGGTTGACTACTTATTTTTCAAAAAGTCAAATGTTGCTTGTGGGGGTTTGATTCACTATAGTGATACCTCTAGTTTTAAAATGTCATATTGTTTAACATTTGCTTCCGATTAGTAGAAATTTTTTAATGGTTTTATTGATCTTAATGTATATCTTAATGTTTATCTATTACACTTGAGTGTTTGAACGTTGTCAGACAGACATTTGAATATGCATTAAATCAAAGCATGCGTAAAATAAGTGAAGAGAGATTTATTTCAAGAAGCGATTGAAACCATACTTTATACATCTTTAAGTTACTAATTTCATTTGCTTTGCCAATAAAGAAACATTGAGTGGATTTTTGTGAAATGTTTAAAGGGTTTAAATTATAAAATCATGAAGTGCAAAATTATGTAAACATATTCTGAAAAGAATACATCTGCGAATGCCTCGAAATTCACACATTTTCGTGTTAAATGTTTGATGTTATTTCGATCGGTCCTAGCATATTCCAGTACCCTCAATGAACCTACCCTGCGACATTATCAATGTTGCCGTTTTGCCGCTCTTAATGGATTTATCTTATCTTTTCTCTATTATTTCTCATCAATCTGTCATAACATTGCCTCCTAAGATATTTCTATCTGATATTTTTAAAGACATATTGCATAGAAACGATGATTCAAAGGTAAACCCTAAAAATATTTGATACTTTCGAATTGGATAGTTTTCTTGGAATAAAATTACTTGGAATATTATTTATTGAAATACTGATTAAATTTATTTTCTGCCTTAAAACATTACCACTATAAAAAAGAACAAAATAATATAGTAACGTTTTATTGTAGAAATATTCCACAGGAAAGCAAAAGGGAGTCGTGGCATAAATGCTAAGGTTTCTGCCTATTAACTAATGAATCGAGAATTCGGGCCCCACAGATGCCTCGATCAGATTTTCTCATATGGCAAAACGACCCAAAGAGAATTAGAGTGTGGTTCAAAAAAACTTTATGGGAACTCCGCTGAGGTCCAAAAGCTTTAAAATATAAAATTTCAGTCTATAACAATAGATCACAAGGGGCACGCTTACAACAGAAAGATATGCGAAAAGATAATCAATAAATATACTCAGATGAAATAAAAAAAGCGTATTTATTGTGCAATTTGTTGTCTGATTTTGAGTGAAAAGCGTTGCAACGCTCTTCAGTTTTGGTTCATTTTGCACTATAAAAATAAATATTCCTGAATAACAGATTCAATGGACGGTCTGCATTGGTTTAGACCTGAATTAGATAGAGCATTAATATCAGAAAATTATTTTCAATCCTGTCATTGCAAAAATATCCTCGATGGAGTCCCTTTGAGCTGTCAACCCAATAAAAATAAAATGAAATAGACATATATTAAAAATCGGCAGTGATCAAATATACAATAACAGCATCACAATATATTTAACAAAAACCCTCTCTTACAACTATTGCGATCATAAAAAATCTGCTTTACATTTTTGGTACAAACTATAAATGCTTTGCAGAAGTCAACAACCTAATATTTCAGCTATTCTGGGAACACCAAATATACCTTAAGTAGAGAATGTACTGAACTGACATTTCAAAGTATAATGTGCGATAGAAACACACCTGCAGAGAAATTAATTTCAAATTTATGTAATCTTAATCAAATTTAAGTAGAATATTTTCCCTTCCAGCAGACTTGTTTAAATTTGCCGGAATTTATAGCTTTTTGCAATAAAAAAATTCTTGTTGGTCGCATTCTAAACCAACAAGCCAGATATGTAAATTATATTCATATAAATGAGCAATAAATATGTGTGTCAGATTGCATTACATTAACTATAGTGAGGGAACAAAAACACAGTGTAATTAATTATGTTAGTTTCACAAAAAACACATTAGTGCATATTTGATACCTGAAACATGAAATTAAGTGAGTGCAGTTTAAGAATGAAAACCGTATGTATGAATAAGATAATAAGTGGGATGTATCCCATCTTTTCACATGTGTTTATTGAAAGTCAAGGCAAAAATTCGTTGTGTGCTTTTCTAGCTCACTGGCATGACACTTCCATATACAAGTCACGTGTTTGTTGTCAGTTTCATTTAATTTTATAATATCTATTGTAATTTTATCTATTTTCCATTCACAAGTTATTTTTTTTTGTATCATATTAGGTTAAGATTTATCTGTTCCTTAGAAACCAGTCTGGAACGTATAAAAAGAACGAGGTTTTTTAAATGAAATTTAGTCACGTTTCAATTTAAGTATAATAAAACATGTCTGCGTTTTATAAAAGAAAACCAAAACAAACTTAAAATATACCGCCTTAAAATTAATGATTTGGAAAAATAAAAAAAATTGGTCCATAAAAGAAACAGATATTTGAAGCGACACGTGTATATATAATAAACTGTCATAAAAACGTGCTCTCATTTTAACCGCATCTAATCATAGAACTGTTTGTGCAATCTCACAAGTAAAATGTTAAAAACTATATAGAAGGCAACGGCTATTCACTATGTGTTTTATATGTTTTCTATAATATCTCATTCAATGTAACAGTGTTGCTACTCAGATTTCCCTAAATAATTATTTCAGTTTCTCTTTGTTTCACGATTTAAGATGGAATCTTAACAGAAATAATATGGCAAAAATAACAGCTACATCAAGAGTAAATCATTTCTCAATGACAATTACCAGCACGCTTTTTTCATTAGAATTGTGATCATTTTCAGGATTACAAAAAGTACGTGATTACACGATTAGACAACTCAGTGTTCTCTTATCGCATTCACACATGATATATTATCATTTTGAAACAAACAAAAATAACGTGATGAAACAGCGAAATGAAGTGAAAGTGAAATGGAATCTTGGACTCGGCAAGCATCCGTCTATGCGCTCTCAAAGGAAACTCCTAGCTATTACATTTTAGGGGCGTTCGTTTAGTAAATATAATAAAAAGAATATCGCTCTTTCTTGTTAATATTTCTTTTCATGTGACTTAATCTACATCTATCTCTACGGCTGTTGAAAGCGTTAGTTATAAGATTGTACATTTTAATCTTTAATCATATAATGCTTATATTTATGAAAACAATGTTTTTTTCATCATGAAAAATTGTACTATCTGAGAAAGCAACATATTTTTTTTCGTATCTGAAATTTGTATTAACATAACGGTTTCTATTTATTTAGTATTCATCGTTTTATTATTTGTGTTCTTGTCTCATGAGGATTGTTTTTCATTCACAGCCAAACAATGAATTTATCATCATCAATATGCCATTCTTGCTCTCATTTTGCTCATACATTTATATGCAGTATATATGATAAACAAGATCAACAAGGAAAAGTGGCGTTCAATGAACGCAAACCCCACACAACAAAGGCAAACTACTTACCTTCGCTGTAGATTTTAAAGTTCAAAATGAGTTGTTCATATGCCAAAATTAAAGACAAAAAATACAGAGGAAGGACATTCTAGACGCAGGAGTGTAAATAAGTGTTTGGAATTTATCCTCTTTACAGAATGTACCCGACAAATGCATCATCACTTAATCGTATCGACATTTCCTGACGCATGTTCAGTCATATTAAATCCACTTATTTACAATCGGGATGTCACAAAAACATAATATTTGTAAATGCTCTTACTACAGATATGAAGTATTTTTTTTTTTTTTTGCCTGACATTGTTTTGTTTTTTGTTGGTACGCCGTTTTTAAAACATTTTGTGTCATGTTGGTACACCAGAGCGGTTTTCCTAGTTAACTGACCAATAATTACCAATTTCTCCGTTAGTGACTGACTATAAATCACACATATATTTTCTGAGTCAGCAGTGGTGACAGGTAATGTCCACAGAGTGAAATTTCGCTCCGCTGAGATAATCGAACCAGCGACCCCTGTTTACAAACCGAATGGTCTTCCTATTGAGCTAAACAGCTGTACTGGCCTGAAATAAACATGCGATTGCAGGAAATGTTTACCTTCCGCATTCTGGAATAATAATGTTTTAAAATTACGGGTAATTGTTCATGAATAATTTTCGATTTAAGGCAACGGTAATAAAACAATCATTTGCCTGGGAAAATATATATAATCGTGTTCCATCTTGTGTTTTATGTACGGAGTTTATTATGTTTCCGTTTAACCTTAACGCATAGCAGTAAGCGTCATAAAACATCTTACTAAGAAACAGATTATGAGGTTAGAGATAGTTTACAACCAAGTCTTGTATCTTGCAAATTAAAGTATAATCGTATAGATTTAGGTGTACCAGTATTTTACTAAAACATATGAGCGTTGCTCATCAATATAACAATGATGTTACTTTACTAGTACTGTTCTTATAACAAAAGTTTATTTATTAAAAGAACAAAATTTAATTAATTGTATCAGAGCAGCCGATTGAGCTGCAGAAAGAAAATATTTTCAATAAAAATAAAGTTACTTACAATAAATGGTTTGTAGAAATTGGAATTTATTTGTATAATTTTCAATTAAACCTAGCCTGCATTATTTGCGATTGCTTTTACGCTTTATTAAGCAATTCATTTTTCTTTATTTCACATATTATTATGATTATAATTATTACGTTTTATTTCATGCTTTCCAGTGTTTTATTGTAATAAATCAGATGATTATATAGTGAAATTTATAAAATATAATTTTCGCTGTAGCCGGACTATCATAACTAAATGTAATAACAGGCAGAAATAAATGCCGTCATGCGTAAATTTTGCTTCTTTAGGAAAGGAAAGTCGATGTCATCATACATCATGTTAAACATGTAACAACATAAGAGAAATTTAACACACCTGTATTTCAAAATTGATGATGTGACGTCATGATATGATGCTGTCACGAAGGGGAATGCGTGACGTTACGCGGCAAAATTTTTAAAAAATACTAAAAACCCCTAAAAAGCATGCAATAAAAAGAAAATTTATTTGTTTAACATATAACATTGAAATATATTTCATTCGTGACACCAGCTATAATATTTTCACTCGTGGCTACGCCACTCGTGACAATATTGCATCTTGTGTTCACTCAGTGAAATTATATTTCAATCTTACATGCATAACAAACAAATATCCTCTATTAAATTATTTTATAAAATCTAAGAAAACATATATCACGTAACAATACATTACAAATATATTATGTCTATACATGTATTTGAATTGTCATCTATTAGAAATTCTGAATAAAATGCAATATTTTTTCTGAAATAGCTTTTAGATTTTTCTAAGATTGGTTACAGCGTTTAATAATGAAAACTGTTAATCACTGTTACAATTTTCAGACCTCATTACCACTTGTCCTCTTTAGAGGGTTGTATATAGTTCCAGCATTGCTCTCGTTTGTAACACATTCAATTTACTCGCTTTATATGGAATGACATGAGAAATCGTATTGAACATTTGAGTACCTTCGCAATATGTGCATGTCTCGGGATGTACGTAAGTTCAAATATGCGATGTGTATGTTAACTTGTATCAACCCTAGCAAATCACAAAGAGGTTATGTCAACCCGAGCCTGGAGGCGACCTTCGGATTTTTTTTAACCTTTGACAATTTTCAGGGATGACATGAGACTAATAATCTACTACCATTGTCTAGGTAGGTGAATTATATAAAGTATATAATATTGATATAGGGCTTCTTTTCCAAAGCAATTATTTTAACCTTTGACAATTTTCAGGGATGACATCAGACTAATTATCTACTACCATTGTCTAGGTAGGTGAATTATATAAAGTATATAATATTGATTTAGGGCTTCTTTTCCAAAGCAATTTTTTCGAAAATTAATTTGACAGTTAAGAGATAAATGCTTAAATATTGTTTATTTGTTCTCGTTTTTTTTTTCATAAGTAATGATGTCATGTGATTTGGTAATTGGCAATTATAAATGAGTGCACGTTGCAATTATGTATACGCATTTACTCATAATATTTTTTCGTAAATAAATAGCTATTTATGTTTAATTGAGCCATGTTCGATTCTATTTGCTTTAACTGGCTGCTAGATACGTAGCAAAATACGCAAAATATATATACAGGTCTAGGTCTACAATATTTTCTTTTCTTATTAATTGGTAAAGCATGTTTGTGTTATGTTCTCTCAAATACCAATAAAAAGAAAATACAGGAAGTGATGTAGAACAATGTAAACATAAAATATTCAAATGAACATCTGATTCAGCAAAAACTCTAGGTATTTTATTCTCGTCTAATTAAAAAAGAAATACAGATATAAATTTAGAACCAAAGCTGAGAAACCTTTTCAATTGCTTGAAACAATGGCAACACAGAAAACTAAAACTTATGGGTAAAGTGATGGTTATGAAAACATTTGCCTTACTTAAGGTGTTATATCCATTTTCAGTTTTAGTAAACCTATAAAATGAAAAGATGAAAAATAAAGCATTGTTTCTTTTTCTTTAGGATGACATCAATCAATATTAATTTCTCATATAATTTAGAAACAGTGTTTGTTTGTTTTGGGGGATTTTTTTGTTCTTTTTTTTTGGGGGGGGGGGGGCTGAAAAACAATAATAACAATACTTTAGTGAATTTTATCATTATACTTTATATATATATGATATATATCATCCTTAAAATGAAATACCAAAAGCATGGACCAACATTCAATATTCAAAGACTTTTTGCGATTAAGAAAACAATGTTTGTGTATGAAAATTTCTTTGTTGTTTATTTTTCTCTCTCTTTATTTTTACTCCAATGTTTAATGTCTTTAATTTTTCAGTTTTTTTATTTTTTTTTAAATGAATGAATAGAATATATGGTAGAAATATGAGTGGGTGGATGTTTCATACTTTATAGTTTTTTGAAAATATAGGTATGAATTGTATTTTAATGTGTATGTTTGTATCGTTATACCACAAATGTGAAATATACGAAAAACAGTTCTTTGAGATGGACTCGGTCGTTTCCATCAAAATATACCGCAAAAAATAAAGAAATATTAGGTATAAAACAATGGTAACAGTACGGATCGAACCTCAGACCTCTCCCACTGCCTTTCATATAACAGGCAATCACTTAACCGACTGAACTATTGCGGATGTAACGACGAACATTACATTAAGCTGGTGTGATCTTTAAAACATAAGTTATATACTCCATATTTATTCTCGAAAACTACAGGGACCAAACCGAAGTGGGGTCGGATATTTAAATGATTGTTATAATGTATTAATATTGAACAGGTCAGTTAAATTATATTATATCTACATTTTCAATTTAATTCCATTTGTCTGCTTTGGGGATTCCAATATACTTTTTTGTGAAGATTGAACATTGCTTAAGCAATGTAAGTATCCGTGAGATCAATTTTATAGTATCTTATGAACAAGTACTATCAAACTGCGCCTGCAACTTTCATGTTTACCCTCTGCACGTTTTTGTGCTGTAAAACTATTCTCTTATTTGAATGGAATACATGATTTCAAGACACAATATTAAAACATATCCCTTTTCATTATTTAGAAAAAATAAACAAAACATATGTGTTGTTAATGTTGTTGTGGGAGTATTCTTGTTTGTTACATCAGTTTATCTGTATAAACTGATATCGTTTCAAGTTCTCGTAGGTAGTTTTATTTTAAACGTTTAGAGCTATGAAATATCAAACGACAGAAGACATTTTGGTGAGAGGTTATATTCTTATCAGATAAACAGTATATCCATTAAACTCTGCGAACAAATGGGAAACACAACAATGCGCTTGGGACAAAGTTAATGGAAAAAAGTTACGCAGGCATATATCAAGGTAACCGATACTGATGCCATGGTTCAAGCTAAACATCTCTCTCTTAAATAAGACTGGAAAAACAGTGCGTACAATTAAAGGTATGCAAGAACAAGTAAATGATTATGTAATGTAGGTTAGTATACATGCACTTACACTAAAATGAAAGTTATTTATTATGTATGAAATGTTTATTTCTTTTGTAGTACTTAAATCATTATTACGCATGTTTCTTTATTGTAAAATCTGTCGTTAATTATTTTTAGGAGTATTTATTCTTGACAATCATGTCAATTTTATCACAAGCAGTAACTACTTTCTGCACGCTATCATGAAGATGCAATTTGTACAGTAATTCTTAGCAAGTAACAAAAGAATGCACTTTTTCATAGATTCTTTAATTGGTAAATTTCTCATTTAAATCGGGTGTTCTGTCACAAATGATATATGTACCAAAAGAGAAATGAGTTTAGATATACGATTTACTTATTCTGTATGGCTGGCGGGAAATTCATTTCTTTCCTCTAAGTAACCCTATGTTAATCATAAGAGTGAGTTTAATTACAACAGGACAATTATGCAGTTATAGAAAATTCGATTGGTGTTTGGGAAAACATTTTTAATTATTTTTTGCATTAAGTGGCTTGTTATATCAGTGTTGAGGATTAGAAATTAGAAATAGACAAGAAATTATTGATCTTAATTGCATAATGTTTTATATCTTCCCAAAATATTCTTGCATATTGTTCAAACGTTGCTCATATTCCAGTTTTATTGTAGTAAACATTGGTGTGTATGTCCCACTGCCATAAGAAGCATGGTAGTCTTCACTGTACTCTTAACATTAAAACATCTTTTGGCAGATGTTGCTTAAAAAATGTGAATCGGTACAAACATGGATATTATGTTGATAACAGTCCGTATCCATGCCGCTATATTAAAGTACAACAAATTAAAGAGACTGTTAATTTCATATAAATTAAAACTGTAATCATACTTCTGTATATACTAGTTATCTCTTTCCTAACTCAAGTTATTGTCTGGAAACCATTTTTATACCCCCAAAAACGAAGTGTTGGGGGTATATTTTGTTTGTGTTTTTGTTTTGGGTTTTACGTTACATCGACACAGTATAGGTCATATCGCGACGTTCCAGCTTTACTGGTGGAGGAAGACCTCAGGTGCCCTTCCGTGCATTATTTCAGGCACGAAAGGGCACCATTGGAGTATATAGGAGGCACCTGTCTGTTGGTCGGTCGGTCGGTACAGACGTCCGTTGCATTTTCCTTGTCCGGAGCATAACTTGAAGACTAATGGTTGGAATTCAATACAACTTCATACAATGGTTAAGCACATTAAGAGGAAGTGCAGTGCACAAGAACCATAAATTAATCTTGACTTATTACAGAGTTATTGCCCTTTGTTACTTTTCCTTGTCCAGATCATAACTTGAAAACTACTGTTTGGAAGCAATACTACTTCATACGACTTGTCAAGGACATTAACAGGAAGTGCAGTGCACAAGAGCCATAACTAAATTTTGACAAAATACAGAGTTACTGCCATTTGATACTTTTCCTTGTTCGGATAATAACTTAAAACGTACTGGTTGTAATTCAAAACAACTTTATACAATGGTCAAGCACAATAAAAGGATGTGCAGTGCACAAGAACTATGACTCCATCTTCAATATTTATAGATTTATTGCCCTTTGTTCCTTTTTTTGTCTCTCTTGACTTAGTACAGAGTAATTCAATAAAACTTCATCAATGGCCAACCACATTGAATGGAAATGCGACATACAAGATCCACAACTATCTTTAATTGCCCACAAACATAACTGTATATTTAAATTCTTTTACATGGTATTCTGTTACTAGTAACATTCCCATTTCCGAAGCAGTCTTGTGGGCGTGTTAATCACATTTAGTGATAGTTTTATTTTTATTTTTTAGCCATGGTTATCTTGGCATTGACCAAATTTGTCCCAGTGCAATACCAACCAAGACCTCTCTATGAACGTGAATTTTATACCAAGTATGTCTACAATATCTAATTCCTTACTCTAGTTATTTGAAAGAAACCATTTGGCTATTTTTAGTAACAGTGACCTTGATCCAGGGGATAAAAATGTAATATCAATCGGTGTGCTTATAAAAGCTTGCTCAAAACAAAGTTTGATTACAATATCTCATTTCTAACTCTAGTTATGTCCGGAAAGTATAGACAGCAGCCTTATATTGAAACCTTGGTTGCATTTGGTCTCCCTGAGGTCAAGTTCGAGTTCAACGTTACCAAAAATAGAAAAATGGTTTTCGGACAATGACTAGATTTAACTGGCATATAGCAAGCTTATATCAAGAGCACGGTTCGTATTGCATTTATACGCCGTGGGGCCAAGGTCACCGTTACTAAAAATAGAAAAAAATATTTCCTGAAATAACATTGGTTACAAATAAGTTATTGTAATCAAACTTGGTATTAGCCAACCTTAGGTGGAAACCTTAGTTGGGATGGCATTTGGACGCGCTTGGGTCAGGGGTCACTATCATAACTTCATAAACTAGAAGAACTAGGAATGAGATATTACACAGTTTAAAGCAAGTTTATATGGAGATCCTGATTGGGATTGCAATTAAATTGAAATAATTCGTTGTACACAGTAAATACTTCTTAATTATAGGAGTTCAGACTACTTATTTTTCAAAAAGTCAAATGTTGCTTGTGGGGGATTTATTCACTTTAGTGGTACCTCTAGTTTTAAAATGTCATATTGTTAAACATTTGCTTCCAATTAGTAGAACTTTTTGAATGGTTTTATTGATCATAATGTATATCTTAATGTTCATCTATTACACTTGAGCGTTTGAACGTTGTCAAAGCATGCGTAAAATAAGTGAAGAGAGATTTATTTCAAGAAGCGTTTGAAACCATACTTTATACATCTTTAAGTTACTGTTTTCATTTGCTTTGCCAATAAAGAAACATTGAGTGGATTTTTGTGAAATGTTTAAAGGGTTTAAATTATAAAATCATGAAGTGCAAAATTATGTAAACATATTCTGAAAAGAATACATCTGCGAATGCCTCGAAATTCACACATTTTCGTGTTAAATGTTTGATGTTACTTCGATCGGTCCTACGCGGAAGCTGGCGATGGCTAGCATATTCCAGTACCCTCAATGAACCTACCCTGCGACATTATCAGTGTTGCCGTTGTGCCGCTCTTTATGGATTTATCTTATCTTTTCTCTATTAATTATCATCACTCTTTCCTAAAATTGCCTCCGAAGATATTTTTATCTGATATTTTTAAAGACATATTGCATAGAAACGATGATTTAAAGGTAAACCCTAAAAATATTTGATACTTTCGAATTGATTCTTTCGAATTGGATAGTTTTCTTGGAATAAAATTACTTGGAATATTATTTATAGAAATACTGATTAAATTAATATATTACTACGATAAAAAGAACAAAATTATATAGTAACGTTTTATTGTAGAAATAATATTCCACAGGAAAGCAGAGGAGAGTGGTGGCATAAATGCTAAGGTTTCTGCCTATTAACTAAAGAATCGAGAATTCGGGCCCCACAGATGCCTCGATCAGCTTTTCTCATATGGCAAAACGACCCAAAGCGAATTAGAGTGTGGTTCAAAAAAACTTTATGGGAACTCCGCTGACGTCCAAAAACTTTAAAATATAAAATTCCGTTCTATAACAATAGATCACAAGGGGCACTTACAACAGAAAGATATGCGAAAAGATAATCATGAAATATACTCAGATGAAATAAAAAAAGCGTATTTATTGTGCAATTTGTTGTCTGATTTTGAGTGAAAAGCGTTGCAACGCTTTACAGTTTTGGTTCATTTTGCACAATAAAAATAATTATTCCTGAAAAACAGATTCAATGAACGGTCTGCATTGGTCTAGACCTGAATTAAATAGAGCATTAATATCAGAAAATTATTTTCAATCCTGCCATTGCAAAAATATCCTCAGTGCAGTCCCTTTGAGCTGTCAACCCAATGAAAATAAAATAAAATAGATATTTTTTTTTTAAATCAGCAGTGATCAAATATACAATAACTGCATCACAATATATTTAACAAAAACCCTCTCTTACAACTATTGTGATCAAAAGAACTTCTTTACATTTTTGGTACATACCTGCCTGGTAAATGCTTTGCAGAAGTCAACAACCTTATATTTCAGCTACTACGGGAACACTTAAATATACCTTAAGTTAAGAATGTACTGAACTGACATTTCAAAGTATAATGTGCGAAAGATACACACCTGCAGAGAAATTAATTTCAAATTTATGTAGTCTTAATCAAAATTAACTAGAATATTTTCCCTTCCAGCAGAATTGTTTTAATTTGCCGGAATTTATAGCTTTTTGCAATAAAACAATATTTCATGTTGGTCGAATTCTAAACCAACAAGTCAGATATGTAAATTATATTCATATAAATGAGTAACAGATATATGTGTCAGATTACATTACTTAAACTATAGTGAGGGAACAAAAACATACTGTAATTAATTATGTTAGTTTCACAAAAAACAATTAGTGCATATTTGATACCTGAGACATGAAATTATGTGAGTGCAGTTTAAGAATGAAAACCTTATGTATATTGGATAAGATAATTAGTGGGATTTATCCCATTTTCTTACATGGTGTTTATTGAAAGTCAAAGCAAAAATTCGTTGTGTGTTTTTCTAGCTCACTGGCATGACACTTCCATATACAAGTCACGTGTTTGTTGTCAGTTTCATTTAATTTTATAATATCTTTTGTAATTTTATCTATTTTCCATTCACAAGTTATTTTTTTTGTATCATATTAGGGTAAGATTTATCTGTTCCTTAGAAACCAGTCTGGAACGTATAAAAAGAACGAGGTTTTTAAAATAAAATTTAGTCACGTTTCAATTGAAGTATAATAAAACATGTCTGCGTTTTATAAAAGAAAACCAAAACAAACTTAAAATATACCACCTTAAAATTAATGATTTGGAAAAATAAAAATAATTGGTCCATAAAAGAAACAGATATTTGAAGCGACACGTGTTTATATACTAAACTGTCATAAAACGTGCTCTCATTTTAACCGCATCTAATCATAGAACTGTTTGTGCAATCTTACAAGTAAGAAGTTAAACACTATAAAGACGGCAACGGCTATTCACTATGTGTTTTATAGTTTTTTTATTATATCTCATTCAATGTAACAGTGTTGCTACTCAGATTTCCCTAAATAATTATTTCAGTTTCTCTTTGTTTCATGATTTAAGATGGAATCTTAACTGATATAATATGGCAAAAATAACAGCTACATCAAGCGTAAATCATTTCTAAATGACAATTACCAGCACGCTTTTTTCATTAAATTGTGATAATTTTCAGGATTACAAAAAGTACGTGATTACACGATTAGACAACTCAATGTTCTCTTATCGTATTCACACATGATCTATTATCATTTTGAAACAAACAAAAATAACGTGATGAAACAGCGAAATGAAGTGAAAGTGAAAAGGAATCTTGGACTCGGCAAGCATCCGTCTATGCGCTCTCAAAGGAAAGTCCTAGCTATTACATTTTAGGGGCGTTCGTTTAGTAAATATAATAAAAAGAATATCGCTCTTTCTTGTTAATATTTCTTTTCATGTGACTTAATCTACATCTATCTCTACGGCTGTTGAAAGCGTTATAAGATTGTACATTTTAATCTATAATCATATAATGCTTATCTTTATGAAAACAATGTTTCTTTCATCATGAAAAAATGTACTATCTGAGAAAGCAACATATTTTTTTTTGTATCTGAAATTTGTATAACTATAACGTTTTCAATTTATTTAGTATTCATCGTTTTATTATTTGTGTTTTTTTGTCTCATGAGGATTGTTTTTCATTCACAGCCAAACAATGCATTTATCATCATCAATATGCCATTCTTGCTCTCATTTTGCTCATACCTTTACATGCAGTATATATGATAAACAAGATCAACAAGGAAAAGTGGCGTGCAATGAACGCAAACCCCACACAACAAAGGCAAACTACTTACCTTCGCTGTAGGTTTTAAAGTTCAAAATGTGTTGTTCATATGCCAAAATTAAAGACAAAAAATACAGAGGAAGGACATTCTAGACGCAGGAGTGTAAATGAGTGTTCGGAATTTATCCTCTTTACAGAATGTAAACCGACAAATGCATCATCACTTAATCGTATCGACATTTCCTGACGCATGTTCAGTCATATTAAATCCACTTATTTACAATCAGGATGTCACAAAAACATAATATTTGTAAATGCTCTTACTACAGATATATAGAATTTTATTTGCCTGATATTGTTTTGTTAGTCCCCTACCGGTTTACCGGAGGGGACTTTAGGTTTACCCTCCGTCCGTCTGTCCGTCAGCCCGTCCGTCCGTCCGTCTGTCCGTCCGTCCACAAAACTGGATCCCGCGATAACACAAAAAGTACGGAAAATATTTTAATGAAACTTGATATATGGATAGATGGCAGTATGGAGATTATGCACGTCTTTTTTTTTCTTCCTATGTTGAAAATTCGGGTTGCTATGGCAACAAATAGACTGAAAATATGGCAAATTTTACACATAACCTGGATCCCGCAATAACGCAAAAAGTACTGAAAATATTTTTATGAAACTTGATATATGGATAGATGGCAGTATGGAGATTATGCACGTCTTTTTCTTTTCTTCATATGTTGAAAATTCTGGTTGCTATGGCAACAAATAGACTGAAAATATGGCAAATTTTACACATAACCTGGATCCAGTGATAACACAAAAAGTACTAAAAAATGTTTATGAAACTTGACATATGGGTATGTGGCAGTATGGAAATTATGCACATCCTTTTCTTATCTTCCTAGGTTGAAAATTCTGGTTGCTATGGCAACAAGTAGACTGAATTTCAAGATTTCTGATTCTAGTTTTTAAGTTTTTTCACTATAAGTTCTTTATAAGTTCTTTATTTCTTAAGGTATTTTCTTCAAACTTTAAATATAAGATGCTTGTAATCAACCACATCATATGTGACAAGGTTTACAACTCTAACACAAAATGTATCAGAATTACCTCCCTTGAACTTAAAATTTTCATGAAAAAACATTGTTTTTTTTTAATAACTTCTTTTTCTGAATGTATCTACTTCAAACTTCATATGAATGTTTCTTATTATCACTCAACATTTGTGAGTGTTCAATACTCTAGCAAGACTATTTCCAGAATAATGCCCCTTTTGAACTTTTGAGAAATTGGTAATTTTTACTCCAACTTCTTCAATCATGATAGGATTTTAAAAATGTTATATTTTGATAACAGGGATGTTTAAAAAATAACTTTAGAGTGTCCTTCAGTCCGTCTGTCTGTACATAAAAACTGTTTCCTGTGATCACTTTTAAAGAACTTTTTCAACAAATTTACTTAAAATAGGAACATAAGTGAATCGCCAATGGCCCTTCAGAATGTTGCTCGGGCTCTTACCGGTAGGGGACTTATGGATTGCTTGCAATACTATGATAATTGCTTGTTTTTTGTTGGTACGCCGTTTTTAAAACATTTTGTGTCATGTTAGTACACCAGAGCGGTTTTCCTAGTGACCAATAATTACCAATTTCTCCGTTAGTGACTGACTATAAATGATACATAATTATATTTTCTGAGTCAGCAGTGGTGACAGTTATGTCCACAGAGTGAAATTTCGCTCCGCTGAGATAATCGAACCAGCGACCCCTGTTTACAAACCGAATGGTCTCCCTATTGAGCTAAACAGAGGTACTCGCCTGAAATAAACATGCGATTGCAGGAAATGCTTACTTTCCTCATTCTGGAATAATAATGTTTTAAAATTACGGGTAATTGTTCATGAATAACTTTCGATTTAAGGCAACGGTAATAAAACAATCATTTGCCTGGGAAAATCTATATAATCTTGTTACACCTTGTGTTTTATGTACGGAGTTTATTATGTTTCCGTTTAACTTTAACACATAGCAGTACGCGTTACTGAACCTTAAGTCATAAAACATCTTACTAAGAAACAGATTATGAGGCTAGAGATAGTTTACAACCAAGTCTTGTATCTTGCAAATTAAAGTATAATCGTATAGATTTAGGTGTACCAGTATTTTACTAAAACATATGAGCGTTGCTCATCAATATAACAGTGATGTTACTTTACAAGTACTGTTCATATAACAAAAGTTTATTTATTAAAAGAACAAAATTTGATTCATTGTATCAGAGCAGCCGATTCAGCTGCAGAAAGAAAATATTTTCAATAAAAATAAAGTTACTTACAATAAATGGTTTGTAGCAATTGGAATTTATTTGTATAATTTTCAATCAAACCTAGCCTGCGTTATTAACGATTGCTTTTACGCTTTGTTAAGCAATTCATTTTTCTTGTTTTCACATATTATTGTGATTATAATTATTACATTTTATTTCTTGCTTTCCAGTGTTTTAATGTAATAAATCACATGATTATATAGTGAAATTTATAAAATATAATTTTCGCTGTAGCCGGACTATATCTGAATGCGGATGAAAAGAAAATCATAACTAAATGGAATAACAGGCAGAAATAAATGCTGTCATGCGTAAATTTTGCATCTTTAGGAAAAGAAAGTCGATGTCATCATTCATCATGTTAAAAATGTAACAACATAAGAGAAATTTAACACACCTATATTTCAAAATTGATGATGTGACGTCATGATATGATGATGTCACGAAGGGTAATGCGTGACGTTACGCGGCAAAAAAAATATTTAAAATCACTTAAAAGCATGCAATAGAAAGAAAATTTATTTGTTTTACATATAACATTGAAATATATTTCATTCGTGAACACCAGCTATAATATTTTCACTCGTGGCTACGCCACTCGTGACAATATTGCATCTTGTGTTCACTCAGTGAAATTATATTTCAATCTTACATGCATAACAAACAAATATCCTCTATTAAATTATTTTATAAAATCTAAGAAAACATATATCACGTAACAATACATTACAAATATATTATGCCAATACATGTATTTGAATTATCATCTATTAGAAATTCTGAATTAAATGCAACATTTTTTTCTGATATAGCTTTTAGATTTTTCTAAGATTGGTTACAGCGTTTAATAATGAAAACTGTTAATCACCATTACAATTAGCAGACCTCATTACCACTGGTCCTCTTTCGAGAGTTGTACTTAGTTCCAGCATTGCTCTCATTTGTAACACATTCAATTTACTCGCTTTATATGGATTGACATGAGAAATCATATTGAACATTTCAGTATCTTCGCAAAATGTGCATGTCTCGGGATGTTCGTAAGTTCAAATATGCGATGTGTATGTTAACTTGCATCAACCCTAGCAAATCACAAAGAGGTTATGTCAACCCGAGCCTGGAGGCGACCTTCGGATTTTTTTTTTACCTTTGACAATTTTCAGGGATAACATGAGAATAATAATCTACTACCATTGTCTAGATAGGTGAATTATATAAAGTATATAATATTGATATAGGGCTTCTATTCCAAGGCAATTTTTTCAAGAATTTATTTGACAGTTTAGAGATAAATGCTTAAATATTGTTTATTTGTTCTCGTTTCTTTCATTAGTAATGATGTCAAGTGATTTGGTAATTGTCAATTATAAATGAGTGCACGTTGCAATTATGTATACGCATTTTCTCATAATATTTTTTCGTAAATAAAAAGCGATTTATGTTTAATTGAGACATGTTCGATTCTATTTGCTTTAACTTGCTGCTAGATACGTCGCAAAATATATACCTAAGTCTACAATTTTTTCTTTTCTTATTAATTGGTAAAGCATGTTTGTGTTATGTTCTCTCAAATACCAATAAAAAGGTAATACAGGAAGTGATGTAGAACTATGAAAACATAAAATATTCAATTGAACATCTGATTCAGCAAAAACTCTAGGTATTTTATTCTCGTCTAATTAAAAAACAAATAGAGATATTAATTTAGAACCAAAGCTGAAAAACCTTTTCAATTGCTTGAAACAATGGCAACACAGAAAACTAAAACTTATGGGTAAAGTGATGGTTATCAAAACATTTGCCTTACTTAAGGTGTTATATCCATTTTCAGTTTAAGTAAACCAATAAAATGAAAAGATAAAAAATAAAGCATCGTTTCTTTTTCTTTAGGATGACATCAATCAATATTAATTTCTCATATAATTTAGAAACAGTGTTTTTTTGTTTTTGTTTTTTTTTTGGGGGTGGGGGGGGGGGGGGGCTGAAAAACATTATTAACAAAACTTTAGTGAATTTTATCATTATACTTTATATATATGATATATATTATCCTTAAAATGAAATACCAAAAGCATGGACCGACATTCAATATTCAAAGACTTTTTGCGATTAAGAAAACAATGTTTGTGTATGAAAATTTCTTTGTTGTTTATTTTTCTCTCTCTTTATTTTTACTCCAATGTTAAATGTCTTTTAATATACTTTAATTTTTCAGTTTTTTTTATCTTTTTTTTTAAAATGAATGAATAGAATATATGGTAGAAATATGAGTGGGTGGATGTTTCATTCTTTATAGTTTTTTGAAAATATAGGTATGAATAGTATTTTAATGTGTATGTTTGTATTGTTATACCACAAATGTGAAATATACGAAAAACCGTTCCGTGAGATGGACTCGGTCGTTTCAATCAAAATATACCGCAAAAAAATTAAGAAATAGTAGGTATAAAACAATGGTAACAGTACGGATCGAACCTCAGACCTCTCCCACTGTCTTTCATATAACAGGCAATCACTTAACCGACTGAACTATTGCGGATGTAACGACGAACATTACATTAAGCTGGTGTGATCTTTAAAACATAAGTTAAATACTCCATATTTATTCTCGAAAACTACAGGGACCAAACCGAAGTGGGGTCGGATATTTAAATGATTGCTATAATGTATTGATATTGAACAGGTCAGTTAAATCAGATTATACCTACATTTTCAATGTAATTACATTTTGTCTGCTTTGGGGATTCCAATATATTTAATTGTGAAGATTGAACATTGCTAAAGCAATGTAAGTATCCGTGAGATCAATTTTATAGTATCCTATGAACAAGCACTATCAAACTGCACCTGCAACTTTCATGTTTACCCTCTGCACGTTTTTGTGCTTTAAAACTATTCTCTTATTTGAATGGAATACATGATTTCAAGACATAATATTAAAACATATCCCTTTTCATTATCTAAAAAAAATAAACAAAACATATGTGTTTTTAATGTTGTTGTGGGAGTATTCTTGTTTGTTACATCAGTTTATCTGTATAAACTGATATCGTTTCAAGTTCTCATAGGTAGATTTATTTTAAACGTTTAGAGCTATGAAATATCAAACGACAGAAGACATTTTGGTGAGAGGTTATATTCTTATCAGATAAACAGTATCTCCATTAAACTCTGCGAACAAATGGGAAACACAACAATGCGCGTTGGACAAAGTTAATGGAAACAAGTTACGCAGGCATATATCAAGGTAACCGATACTGATGCCATGGTTCAAGCTAAACATCTCTCTCTTAAATAAGACTGGAAAAACAGTGTGTACAATTAAAGGTATGCAAGAACAAGTAAATGATTATGTAATGTAGGTTAGTATACATGCACTTACACTAAAATGAAAGTTATTTATTATGTATGAAATGTTTATTTCTATTGTAGTACTTAAATCATTATTACGCATGTTTCTTTATTGTAAAATCTGTCGTTAATTATTTTTAGGAGTATTTATTCTTGACAATTATGTCAATTTTATCACAAGCAGTAACTACTTTCCGCACGCTATCATGAAGATGAAATTTGTACAGTAATTCTTAGCAAGTAACAATCATGTCACATATATACATACAGTTCTTTTGCCCACATGTATGCAACAAAACAACAGAAGGCACTATTTTATGGCGTTCCACTTGGTCAATATCTCGTTTAATTCGGGTGTTCTATGAACAAAAATATATATACAAAAAGGAAATTGAGTTTACATATACCTATTGTGTATATTATTCATTTCTTTCCCCTAAGTAATCCTCAGTTAATCATAAGCGTAAGGTAAATAACAACAAGGCAATTCTGCAAGTTATAGTAATACTTTTATCGCTATGAACATCTGCGATGTTTCTAAATCATATTTTACTATTTACTTAATGTTGAATTTGCTGAAGCCGGTGCTAGGGGCTGACGTAACTTGACTTTCCGTACCGTCCATGAACGCTCAATCAATACCGAGCCTGCAACATTAATTTCTTTGGCTCTTTAGATTCTGTATTATCTATTTATCCTAAATCTGTTTTTGATAATATCACTTTTTTGCTTTGCTAATATATTGATTTTGGTGGCTGATTACGTAAAATAGACAAGAAATTATTGATCTATGATTACAATAAATGGTTTATATCTTCTCAAAATATACTCCCATGTTATTCAGACATTCCTTAATAAATGTTCCGTTTTTATTCTTGTAGACATTGGTTTGTATGTTACACTGCAAGGAGAAACATACTTGTTAACTCTGTACTCTTAACATTAATGTAAGATGCAGATGTAATTTTTACAAAAGGCCAATCGGCACAAAAATACGATTTTATGTCGTTAACAGTTTGTATCCAGGTCACCGATTAAATCTATAAATAAGCAAGATAGGAGGGGACAAAATTATATACTGACTTTTTTGTAGGGCTGTTCCACAGTTACGCAAAGGGGAGTGGTGGCATAATTGTTAAGGTTTCTGCCCAATAACCCAAGAATCGAGGGTTCGGGCTCTACTGGGGTCTCGATAAGTTTTTCTCATATGGCACGACGACATGAAGTCGACAGTGGTTCGAACAAGCTTCAAACTGTCACCCAATCAAGCTAAAATAGATATATATTATAAAGCGGCAGTAATTAAATAATCGGCAATATTAGATATGCAATAACTGTATCACGATACATTTAAAATACCTCTCTAAGAAAAACACAATGGCGATCAAATACATACCTGCAAACTAATATCTCAACTATTCCAGGAACACTTAAATTCACCTTAAGTTAAGAATGTATTGAACTACAATTCCAAAGTATAATGTGCGAAAGACACACACCTACATCGTCATAAATTTCAAATTTATGAACTCTAAATTACAATTAACTGGAATATTTTCCCCTTCAAGCAAGTTTGTTTTATTTTACCTGAATGTATAGCCTTTTTGCAATAGAAAATATTTCTTTATACCAAACAGACATGTAAATCATAGTCATATAAATGAGCAATATTTTACATTACAATAACAATAGTGCGAGAACAAAAGCACACTATAATTTATCATTTTATTTAAACAAACACATTAAGTGTACAATTGTCGACAAAAGATACCTATGTTGCTTTATGATATGCATTATTCAGTTATAAGAACAGAACAGAACAGAACATTATTTTATTTCGACTTGTACGTAGTACATAATCATAATTATACATAGTGTGATAATACATTGAAATACATTACAATACATTTTCAATACTAATTTCCAATGCATTAAAACAAACTTTAAAGACAATGTTCACGTTACTTTAGTTTTATTCTAGAATGTTATTTCAAATTAACAAAAATTGGTATTAAAGGTGTTGAGGCATAAACTGTTTTAAACATAATTAAATATACATAGTTTACATAGCAGAACATATCTTTTCAGAAAAAAAATCTATACATAAAAATGTTGAATGGAATTGTCTTTAATAAGACATATATGATTCATAAATCAAATTTATCTGACAGAATTAACAATAGTATTTCTGTAATTTAATGACTCTTTATAATATTTTGCCAGATTTTGAAAATACGTATATTACTTTTTTATTCTTTTTATTGCTACATAGGGCCTTAGTTCAATAAACTTATCATGGAGGGCCTTTTTCAAAAAAAAAATTTTTTTAAAAAATTAAAAAAAAAAAAAAAAAAAAAAAATTTTTCCTTTTTTAAAAAAAAAAAAATTTGTTTTTAAAAATTTAAAAAAACCCCAAAATAATTTTTTTCCCCCAAAAAATTTTTTTTAAAAAAAATTTTTGGAAAAAAATTTTTTTAAAAAAACAAAAAAAAATTATAAAAATTTTTTAAAAATTTTAAAAAACCCCTTTTTTAAAAAAAGAAAATTTTAAATTTTTTTAAAAAAAAAAAAAATTACAAAAAAAAAAAAATTTTTTTTAAAAAAAAAAAAAAAAAAAAAAATTTTTTTTTTAATTTTTTGAAAAAAATTTTTTTTTTTAAAAAAATTTTCCTTTTAAAAAAAAAAAAATTTAATAATTTTTGGGTTTTTTTGGGGGGGGGGTTTATTTTATTTTTAAAAATATGAGTGCAACTTTAATGAACTTTTGTACATAAGAATTTATTAGGATGAATCACCTTTTCTCACGGGGTTTTGTGATTTGTATTTTTCAAAGTGTGTTTGGTGATAGTCCCAAAACCCCAAATTTTTTAGGGCATGTTTTCTCTCTTGGGTATTTAAATCACCCCGTTTGTTCAGACCCGTAATTTTTCGATTTTCAATTTTTAATTTTTATAAACCTTGGGCAATATATCTATTCCCATTGACTACATAGTTTTTAGTATCATATAGGGGTTAAATTTATCTGTTCCTAAGAAACCAATATGGAACGTATGACTATAACGAGGTTTATTTAAACCATTTAGTCACGTGTTAAGTTATGTATAATAACACATGTCTGATTTTCATAAAAACAAATCCAAAGCATACTTAAAATCAACCGCCTAAAATTAATTAATTTTAAAAATATTATTGGGCTACAAAGGAATCAGATATTTGACGCGACACGTGTATATATACTAAACAGTAGATTTTACTGTCTAAAAAAAGCGTGCTCACATCTCAGTGTCAATTTTCAGGACGCTATTTTTTCATTAGATTTATTTTAAATTTTCAAGATTACAGCAAGTGCATGATCAGACGATTAGACAATTAAATCCTTTTATCACATTCACACATCAGTGTCGTTTATCATTTGAAATACCATTATCTGCATTAAAGGACAACTTTTTATATTGGTTGTAGGTAAAGTCAACACATTTTAAAGATCAAATTCATGTTCATATGCCAAGCTAGAAAACAAATAATACAGATGAAAGACATGTTAGACGTAGGAGTGTAAATTAGTGTTCGGAAGTTATCCTCTTTACAGAATGTAAGCAGACAAATATATCATAACTTAATCGTATCGACATTTCCCGGCGCATGTTTAGTTATATTAAATCCACTTGCATACAATCTAGATGTCATGAAACAGTATTTGTATTTGTAAATGCTCTACAGATATGAAGAATCATTTTTGCCAAATACTGTTAGGTTCTTTGTTTTCTACGAAATTTTAAATAAATTGTGATCATGTTGGTACACCAAATCGGTTTCCCTGGATATCTTACCAGTAATTACTAATTTCTCAATCTATAACAATTTTTTTTTCTGAATCAGGGGTAATGTTAGGTCATGACCACATAAATTGATTGTCTAGGTGATCGATTGTCTGGATTTCGCTCCGCTTAGGTAATCAAACAAGCGACCCTTGTTTAAAAACCGAATGCCTACTCTATTGAGCTAAACAGCTGTACTCGTCAGTAATTAAAATATGATTGCAGGAAATGTCTATCTTCTTCATTTTGGAATAAAAATGTTTATAAAAATAGGTCATTGTTCAGGAATAAAGCTTTGAACTACGGCAACGGTATATCAATCATTTGACCGGAAAAACATAATAAGCGGTATGTACAACAGAATATATATTATCATCTTGTGTTTATGTACGGAGTTTATTAACTTTCCGTATAACCCTTAAGCATCGCAGTTAGTGTAACTGAACTTTAAGTCATGAAAAATCTTACTAAGAAACAGATGATGTCCTATATCTTGCACATTAAATTATAAACGTATGTTTTTACAAATACCAGTATTTCACTTAAAACAAAATCTATCATTAAAACAGTATTGTAGCATTTATGTTCATATAACGAACGTTTATTTATTGAGATAACTAAGTTTATTTTTTTTATGTCAGAACAGCGTGCATAAAGCGTATAGACGTGAATAAAGAAATATTTTCAATAAAAATAATGTTTGTAGAAATTGGATTGTTTTTGGTTGTAATTGCAATCAAATGTACACTGCAGAATTAACGATTGTGCCGTATACGCTTTAATTGGGAATCTTTCTTTCTCTGTTTCATTAATATAATTATTCCGTGTGATTTATAGAAAATAGTAGGAAATATCACGTAACAATACAATGCAAATACATTTGCTGGACATTTTATTATGCAGGTTTTGAGAAAAATTTATGTAATTATACCGTTTCGAAATAACTTCAATTAGATATTCATTATAAACATAGTGTTTGTTTTACAATTTTTTTCTAAGATTTGTTACAGCGTTTAATAATGAATACTGTTAATCACTGATTTGCAGACCTCTTTACCCCTGGCCATCTTTCGAGATTTGTATTTAGTTCTACCATGTGGCACATTTATTTTCTTTGGAAGGACACGCAGCTTTTTACGGAATGACACGAGGATTCATATAAAAAGTTCCATAGTTTTCGCGATTTGGGTATATCTGCGGATGTTCCATATTCAAAACATGTAGTGATTATGTGAATATCAAACTGAGCCTGCAGGCAAACTTTGGGTTTTCCACCTTTGACAATTTTCAGAGATAACATGAGACTAATAATCTACTCTCGTTATCTAGGTTTGGGAATTATAACAGTATGCTATTTTGATATAGACTTCCTTTTTAAAGCAAATTATTTGTGTTGAAAGTATGAAGATAAATGCTTAAATATCGTTTGCTTGTTCTTGTTCTTTCATCAGTTATGATGTCAAGTGATTTTGGAATTGTCAATTATAAATGAGTGCACGTTGCAAATGTCGTTTTTAAATCAAATAACGATATTTGTTAATATGAGACTTTTTCGATTTGATTTGTTATAACTTATTGCTAGATACATTGTTTGTTATATATGAACCGAAACTACTAATAATAAGTATACAATATTTTATTTTCATAGTGCGAACTTTTACAAAAATCAGTTTAATCTGTTTTACTAAGACATTTGCTATACCACTGATATCTCGAAAATATACAAATTGGTTAAACGGATGCAGTTACCTTTATTCTTACTATAAACACATAATTGAAAAATGTTTTCTGGAGAGCAATTACACAGACTGTTTACGTTCAGATGTCAAACACCACTTAAAATCATCCAATGATATACTGGTAACTTTGTAGCATTTACATAATTAAGGGAAATATTAAGGTTGATAAACGATTCAGAAGACTGCTAATTCAGGAGGTTTTACAAGATAAAAAAAAAACAATGTGACAAGAAACATTTTGTTTTGTTATTAGTTCATTATATCCCAAAATGAACACATCAGTAGCAAAGTACATTGTGAAGGTTTTTCCATTTTTCGTTTTGTTTTACGTAGCACCAACGCAGCCTAGGTCATAGCTTTACTGGTGGAGGAAGACCTCTGGTACCTTTGCTTGCATTATTTCAGCCATAAACGGGCACCTGAGTATAACCACTGATGTGCCATAATCTAGATGGATAGCTTTCTCATATGAAGGATTCAAATTTCATGCCTGGAATCGAACTGGTTTGAAATCAACGACCCTAACCATGGACGACCCTTTGAAGGTTCCTGAATAAACACAATATTAACAGCATTATACAGGAAAAATCAAGAACAGCTAAATAAAATGCAGAACAGTTTGTTAATGATAGTGAAAGGAATGTAATTGGTAGCTTACCTATCTGTCTATCGTGAACAATAAAATATATCCTAAATATGCCCTCATGCTGTGAACAATAAAATGTATACTAAACATGCGCTCATACTCAAGATATGCTTTCACGTGTTGCAGACAGACGTTGTCTTGAAACAGTGTCAGCGTCTTCTTTATTGAAAATTTTCGCAATTTATGTCATTCTCGAATTATTCAACCCTCATTTGTTTCATCAGTTATATTAAAATTCGTGATTCTTCTCTTTTGATAGACATAAAACATTCAATATTTTCTTTGTGTGATATTTAGAAGGTTAAAACATAAAAGCGCTTGTAAATAATAGAGTGTAAAGTTTTGTATTTCTAAGCATTAACTGACAGAGACATCTTGGTTAAAACAGATAACGATACTTAACGTCCATACGAATAGTAATAATATTAAACTATATTCTTGTTGTACATATGCAACTATGCCAATCTTGAAATAATTGAAATGCTTCTTTTACATTCCTTTTTTTTCATTCTTAGATATGAAATTTAAACAATGTTCACCTTTCTGGTAATATATAAAGTGAAGTACTTTCTAAAGGGTGTTTTTCAGTTATATTAGCAGATAAATTAAGAATAAATAATGAATTCTATTAGAAGTAACTATTAACTTAATAAAGCACAGCAATGGGTATTCAATTGCACACTAAACTAATATGACAAAAGAATTGAAAACCAAATGGAACAAATAAAAATCAGTATTGCTATTGTTACGTCTAACAAGAAAAATATGTTACTAATAACTATGTAAATAGATTTTGAACTTACGATGAAACAAACAGTCAAATGTCATCTATATAATACGAAATAAAATCTTTTTTTATTTACAATAATAATGCGACTGTTTTCCCTATCATCATTTATATTAAAGGAAAGCAATATTTCTTCTATCATTCGAAACATGCGATTTTCTGTAACTTAAGAAGACATTTATTCACAATACACACATTAGTCATCTTCGCCTATCATCCGTTATGTTGTATCATTATTCATTGTATTCGGCGACTTTAAAAGTATTGATTTACCATTTATTTTACTCATAAGCATAAGACTGGTGTGTTAAACTGGAATCTTCACAAATCATGAATTTCAAAGGAAGCAGGACATATCACAAATAAGATACTGTCAACATGATACAGCTCTCAATCGAGGCAAATATTTTTTTCTTCCTGATAGAAATATTAACAAAGTCGGCAAGGAACGGAACGCATACGCAATTTAAGTTTTATTTATATACATTTATTGTGTAAATACAATTTCAAGGCGGCATATTTAAGAATTATCTTACAAATATGAAAAGTATCTTAATATGTGTAAGTTAAGTTAATTAACTATATGTATCATGCGCTCTGTAAAGAACAAAATGTTTCAAGAAAAACATTTATTGATTGATGACAATCAAATCTTGGCAGTTATTTCCGTTTTATTATTCTTTGTATGTTCACCAGGAAAGCGCAAAAAAACACAATCACGCAATGTTATGTAATCATTATTTTAAAGCCATCGATTGGCAAATGTAATTTGTTTGAAGTTGATTTACGCTAAACAATATTGGTCGTAAAAAATCAATTTAGAATTTTATTCGCAAATAAAATAGACCTGATAGCTTTTCTCTTAAGAATATTGTTTTGTTTGTTCGGTTTTACAGAGCACAAACACAGTATGGTCATAGTTGGCGCCGAAAAAGGTAAAATGTTGTTGTGCAAAACACTAGGGATCAAAACGACCTCACCTGCTGGATTAAAGAGATGCAGAAACTCAGGTTATTTGAACCCATTTAGCCACTTCTTACGATTACGCAATGATAAACGGTGGCTGCAATTCTTTTTTATGCCTCAACCATTAAAGACAACCCCTCAGCCACAAGGGGCGAATATAGTTTTATCTTTCCGCAACTCACAACAAAGCAGTTGTATCAATAAGCATGGATATTTCGAAAAGGGTAAATCTCTTGAGAGCGGTGATAACACAGCAATAGGTGACAATTGTAGAATTACTTTTATTAGTCTGTTCATGAGAATGTAAAGCGCAACATCTCTCACGCTCCCTTCAACTAGCTAATAATATTCCCTGTTGCCCTAAAACATAAACACAAATTTTATTTTCCAAATGTTCGTTGATTTTTTTTATCACATCCATTTTAAGTTAGCTATGGTACGTATACTGATATGTTCGTCTTCACAATACACTACTGTTATCTGCATTTAAATCTTTACAGTCTCAGTAAATTTAAATGAATAATTCAGTACTTAATTTCATTTTACAAAACTCATTTAAAGTTTCAGTACTACAGTAAAATTTATCGCATGGTGCGGTGATTTGTCTTTGATGTTCCTCGGCTGTTATATGCAAGTAACGTGCTTTTTTGGTCATAACTCACAGAACGATATACCAGATATGACATACTTCTTTAGAAAAATAACTGTGCGTTATTTCAAATAAAGCACAGTTATCTTAGTACACTTGGTTCATGTATAAGCGTGACCGTAGACACAAGAATAACTGGACGGTACTAGAATTTAGGCTGGAAAAACAACGAATATATTCAGATTTGGGAAACATAATGGGTCCTGGGATATGTCAGTTTATTAAAGTGAAGTCTGGGGCTTGAACGTTGTTTATAAACATTTTAATCCTTTTTCCTGAATGTAATTTGCTGAAGGAGGCACTGCCTGGGTAAATATTTTCATGAGTATATTATCAATGTCAAGTCCCCGAAGAAAAAATAATCGTTTTCATTATCCATCTTTTGGCATGCTGATCAAACGCCGGTTAGCGTTATACTGGCACGTCATAATTATTTACAGAAGGTCATCCAACCGATCAGGAACACCCACTTTACTTCTGATTGGCTCTTACGTCATGGAATTTACAATAAGATAAAAAAAAAATCGGTCATTTACATGAACCATTAAAAGTAAGCGAGGTTCCATGTGGGGAATTAAATCTATTTAAGGAAGCAAATTATATATTTAAATGTTATGTTATTTATGCGATAAAACAGTTATAGTATATCGAACTCGACTGTTATGTGGAAATATCATGCCCTGGGTGGCATCTCGGGTTTTCCCTACAGAAAATGTTCTTGGCCATTTACTGTATAGAAAACCCCTCGATGTCGCCCCATGCCAGGATATTTAGTCGCTATACTATAACTATATCATAAGATTTTACACTACAAAGTAAAACTAAGTCAATAAGTAAAATGTTGTAACAATGAAATATCAAACTCCTAAAGTAATAGTAGCTAAGATGATATCCGTTATACTATGCCCATCTTTGAGTATTATATTTTTGTCGCAGAAATATTTTGAATTTATGAAATTCATGTCTCATCTGAATTAAAGTATGGACAAGCTGCATGTATGTACGAGAAACTGCATTCCAGATTACAAGTGAAGAAAAGTTGGTTCTTTCTTTACAAAAACTAGCGGTTTTTATGACACTTTATTTTTTATATATTGTGGCTTTCTATAGTGTGTACAGTGTGAAACAAAACATATCTAATTTGTGTGAAGACGAAACATGTTGATTTTATATTTACAAATAAACAGTGAAGAAATTTTCAATATTTTCAAAGCATAATCTGTCTTTGAAAAGTATCTCAATAACACTCTGTCAAAAAACGTGATTCGTACAATTTTTATTAAATTCATACGCACAAACCTGCAATGTCGATTAATTTTATCCCGTGGTAATTCTCGCCTTAGGTTGAATTATCTTTCAGTATGAGCATATTTTTTATAATACAAGATGTACGAGCAAATCAAAACTGATTTACATAAAACAGAATGTATAATTATGGAAATATTCTTCTACTAGTATTTCTAAAGTGTGTAAAGCTATTACTGACAATACTATTATAATAGACATCAAATGCACAAGAAAATGTAATAACTGAATATGTGCGGGCGAAAACAATTGAGTAATTTTTAAACCAAACAATGAAGAATTTTGTGGAAATGCTTATCATTAAAATAATGGTGTATGTATACTGGAGAAAATATATTCAAATATTTAAAGTGCCAATGGCCTGGCTTGACATTTAAATCAAGGTTTTCCGTGCCTCATTTAGACATGTTTTACTTTTTTGTTTTGCATAAATACCAAGTGATGACCAAGGTCTTAGGGATACAGGGTCAATTCCAACGTTCGGATCACAAATATATGGACTGCAGTAAATTAATAATCATAGAGAACCTACCTCTTTTTAACTGATGTGAATTCTTTGTATTTTATTAATCTTTTACCCGAAGCTAGATGCAGCAAACAAAATCTTGAATTATCAAAAAATCATTTTATTGTTTATTGGCAATTGCCCCTAAGCATTTGTTTTTCAGACAAACATAAGCGCATATAACAGCAAACAAGCAAAAATTGCTTGCGTGTTCAAATGTTTTAAGAGTTTATTTCAGAAAATTTATAGGATATTTGATCAAACATTTGTCGCTTTCTGATCTCCTTTGCAATACATAAATTTTATTTCGTTTTACGTGCATTAAATGCATTTAGAAATTGTGTTATCTGTAAATGCAATATATCAGATGTCTACAATTTAATGCCTTGAAGCGTATGTTTAAATGTATTCAGAAATAAATATGCCTTTCACAATACGGGATTTCATTGCTTATCTGCGTTTGGTATTTTCTAATTTACATTGTAAAAACATTTATTAAAAACTGGAATTAAACGGCTCGACATAACACAATGTGTTACTTAAATTGACTCGGTCTGTTATGAAAGGTCAGTACAGATAATAATTGTGCTGACAGCATATTATATTAGACATCCTACCGCCTCCGTGGTTGAGGGGTTAGAGTCGACGATTTCTAATCCAGTTACCTCTCTGGTGTGGATTCGATCCCCGGGAGATGCTTTGGTAGTTTAGCGCGTAGGAAGGTAGGTCTAGTACTGGTGTAACTCTCCAGGAACGATGGTTAGGAAACTACCCGCTTATATGACTGAAATACTGTTGGGAAAAGGCGTAAAATGAAACAAACAAACAAAGTATCAGACATAACAACAAACCATTAGAGAATTATATCCGTAGATGTTGGCAAGTGTGGGAAACATGATCCAAACAAAAAAATTATTTTATATAGCAGAAAATAATTTCTTCCACAACATAACAAATTCAATATATTATTGTTCATACTAAATCACTCATAACTTTATCAACATTTCTTTTCAATAAATATTTCATAAAATTTGTATTGTTTTTATTAATATTTGAACTATTTTTTGAAAATGTGCTAATTGTAGACCAAATCCACTTTAACGAAATTAATAATTGACTGGTGCAAAAGAATATAAGTACCATACACCGGCTGCCAGTGCAGACCGGAGTCTTGCACATTACTTGTAAATCATATTACGAAACTTAAATCCTCATGTAGCACATTTTTTCTCACATAACAGAATGAATTTACAACTTCATTTATAACGGCATAAATGACGTCATCCTAATTCATTACGGCGCTAGAAAATTTCGTCATTTAGAGCAACTTGTCTTACACGGGTGATTTAAGACATGTTCGTCTAAACAGTAGATAATTCAATTCTGTCTATTTATTTGTACAAATATTTCACAGTACATATATCGACACAGGCATTCAAAATAGACTTTGCCATAACTAAGAGGCAACAAAAATCCCTTTACATGAATTCTGATTTTCACACAACACTAACCTAATACCAAAAAAATCCACCTGCATTAAAATTGTAGGCGGATTAATAATGAGCGTAGTGAAATAATATATTTCCATAGAACAAACAGTAATTTCCTTGTAATTTTCTTTTTAATAATTTCAAAATAGTTACCCAATTTTCTTGCAAACTATTCTATACGAAACATGTACTTTTAAAATATTTATCAGCAAAAAATATTTCAACGTTAACTTCATGAGCATTTTGTGAAAAATGGCTGTTTTCATTGAAAAGTCTCCCGTTACAAGTTCAAATTGCTATAATACTATAAAAACTGCTTCAACACTAATCAAACTTGGCACAAATGTTGACTGGACCATTGCCCTTGCAACAACATGATCAGGCTTAAATTTTCTGTTACCATGGCAACGAGGGGACATCTCAAAATTGCCAAAAATCACTATTTTGCGTTTATTTTTTCCATCAAAATTGATTTCAAAGTGCTGCAACTTCTCAATGGATTGAGATAGAGTCAAATGCTTTTCAACGTTGGTTACATGTTACCTTATGATCAATATGGGGTCATTTACAGCCTCTCACAAGTCCAAAATTTTCTTGGCGATGAGGGGGACTTCGCCCCCCTTCAAACCCCCCCAAACAGAAGGGGGCACATCCCCCTTCTGGCAACCCCCTGATGTATCTTTTGGTTGGGGGGCCGCGCCGAAAAAGAGGTCACTTTTTTTAACAACATTTCTCAAACAAAAACAAGTGTTTTGGGCCTAAATAAGGCATTTTTCATCATTTGAGATAACAAAAAAGGGGGGGTGGGTGAAAAAGGCGTTAAAAGGCGTGTATATAAAGTAATAGGTTAAGGAGGAAGTATCCTAAAAGCTTTTAAAAATTATTTTTTTCTCACTTTCATAAGACATACTCTCTTCTTTGTGCAATGTATTGAAGCGCAAATATATACATAAATATGTTCAACATCACATCCATTGATTGTCTGTAAATTAAGGATGACATTTTACAGAACAAAACGTTTTCATATCGATATCGTTCCGTTATTATAAAGGTTAATTCAAAGGTATAAAAATGTTTATTCAAGGTGTTGGAATATGAGATATATGTCTTTTGAATGTTTTACTTTTGCTAATATAACTACATGCACAATTCAGAAAATGCTACATTAAACCTTGAGTTAGCAATACATGTATATTGCATTTATACTTAGGCAGTCACTCCTGGTATTGTTTTCAAATTTATGAAGTGTAAATTACAATAGACTGCGTTATTTTACTTTTCAGCAGAGATTTATGGAAAGGAATGTTTAAATTTAAATTCAATTTTATTTAAATTAATATACAACTATGAACAATTGTCTAAAATACGATGTTGGAGAATAATGAAAGTTATGCGATAAGAATTATTATCAATAACATTCATTTTTAAAAAACAATATATTACAGAGTGATATAAATCTTATACATTTTTATCTACGTTTGCAGTTTTACATTTTGCAATATAACATTTTTATAAACGAATGCTATCTTTTATTTTCTTTTTTTTTCCAAAAAAATTGATAAACAATTTTCGACTTAAATAATGTTTTAAGAGAATACAAATTATTATACTATAGGCGTTACATTACCGGTTCTTGAACATCGTTCAGCAAGAGACTTTAACTGTATTTGTGGCTTGCTTTTGTTGTTTTGAAAGTGCTTGATAGCTGTTAGGAATGATAATATATATAAATATTATCATTTGTATTTTAATCCATATTGACGTAATCAAAATATGGTTTCCCAAAATCTCGTATAATTCCATAATTATTTCGATTAACAAAGATCGGTTAAGATTATGCCATCATGTACAAAACATAAGCTGATTTTAAATAATTTCATTCGTACTCAAAAATTTCGTTTTAATTTATTTTACCCTCGTGTATAGCATTTTTTTATTATGGACGTCAGATGTTAATCAATAAAAACGTTTTGTCAAAACTAAATCCACGGATTTGCAAACAAAAGACACACTCGACAAAAAAACGTATGCAACATAAGTGTGTAATTTAAAAATACTTAATCTGCGGATTTGCAAACGAAAGACACTCTCGACAAAAAAACGCATGTAACATTAGTAAATCAATCTCAATCAAACCAAGCCTGCATCATTTTACCATTTTGCCGTGTTGAGCTTTCTTTAGGGATTCTGTTTTTCTCTATTTTACCAGAAGATTTTTAAAAAAAATATTCTTATTATTCATTTTGGTTGCCGTGGCAACCAGATTTTTGCTTCGAATCAAAGTCTTAAAATAACTTTGGAAGCCCTTCACGTAAGGAACAATCCTGCCAAGTTTGGTTGAAATTGGACCATTTGTTTTCCACAAGAAGATTTTTTAAGTTCACTATATATTCTATATAACACACACGCACGCACGAACGCATGCTCGCACGCACGCACACACGTACACACACACGCACACACACACACACACAGGTGAATCGCTATATGCCATCGCAGATGTGGTGGCATAAGCTATATGTTATCGCAGATGCGGTGGCATAAGCTATATACCAATGCAGATGAGGTGGCAGGAAGTACAGAGTAACGATTCTTATGCATTGCATTTCGGATCATTAAAAATAAATTCAAACGAAGTTTTGAGTCAATCCAACATATAGAGGCTGAGTTATGCTCCGGACAAGCATAAGGGGTTGCAGCCGCCGATGAAAGTATCCCCTTTAGGTCGCCTTTTTTAAGGTGACACAAAAATTAGACGTTATATTGACAAAAATCACATTTTTTACAGAAATTTTTAAGGACTGTACGAACGAGTGTTGGGAAATGTAGGAAAAGATTTTCTGTTAATAGAAATATCTTCCTCTACACTAGTATGTGTAGGATAATATACAATGTATTAGACACATACAGAAAAAAGAGTTACTATCATATCATTTTTTTCAAGCAGCAAAAAAAGTAAAAGAATTTTAAAAATGTTTTATCAACAATTTCCATCAATGTTTAACCAAATTAAATAAATCACTTTAATTTTAGATATAATATTGTTATGGCTCGACGTAGGACAGGAAAAAGCAGTTCGTTATGCCACATGAAAATATGCAATGCATAAAACATATGAACGGAAGCGTATTAGAAATATCATTTGTTTACGTCGATACATCTGCAAGCATTTGTGTTAACCAATAATACATATATTCATTTATACCGTATCAGATGAAACTGTTGACGTTTGAGAATCTGAAATTATTACGTCTTATTCTCTCTTTTTCAGGAGGAACTGTTGATGCCTGAGATGAGGGCACTTCTACATGAGTTTGTTTGTTTGTTTCATTTTACGCCTTTTCCCAACAGTATTGCAGTCATATAGGCGGGTAGTTTCCTAACCATCGTTCCTGGAGAGTTACACCAATACTAGACAACCTTCCTTCACACTAAACTACCAAAGCATATCCCGAGGATCGAACCCACGCCAGAGAGGTTACTGGATTAGAAGTCATCGACTCTAACCCCTGGACTACGGAGGAGGTACTTCTACATGAATAATGCTACATGACCATAAGCAACAACTGCTTACTTATGAAGCAAAATATAAAAAAATCAGTAATTGTTTTGCCAGGCGAGCTATCAGTGTTTCAAACAGAGTTCTTGGCTGTCAAACGACTTTTCAAGCTGTTGACTGTCAAAAAAGTTCTGTCCATAACAAATCCTGCTCACTATCAAACAAATCTTCTTTGGAACCTAATTGACAGGGACTGTCAGTATTTCTTATTGAAGGTCATGATTATGATTCAACTGCAACAAAGTCTTAAAACGACAAAAGTCATTGACACCCGCAGCGAGTAGTAGGTTTTGGTTTTAATATTTTTGATATTTTGATTGGTGAATTCAACAAAAGGTTACACAATTTTCTTTCATTATTTCCCTTGTTTTGTTTGTAGAAAAAGTGGAGGGCGGAGTCTAATAGGTGAGACCGTTAGAACGACGTGATACGGTATCTCTTGCATGAAATCATTGTAATGAACATTCTTGTACAATAAATTTCCCTTGAAAGAATAGAATATGATAAACAAGTTAAACCATGACGTTCTTTCTTGGAATTGCTAAAAACCGATTGAAACTAAGCAAGCAAGCCAATTTGACTGTTTCAAGCTTTGCCGGCTCGAATGTCTAAAAATATCTGCATAAAATCGCGAAGTTGATTACATTTTATGGTCACCCATTTTAGTTTTGTGTGCCTTAACTTTAAGGTGGGTGGGGGCATTTCGATTAACCCTTGTACGTCCGTCCATCCGTCCGTCTGTTCTCATTTTGTGTCGCACGTAGCTCAAAAAGTATTTATAGGAATGTTGCTCAGCATGTGTAGTTACATACACCTGGATATTTGTGTGTGGATTTATTGATCAGTATTTGTAGTTATTGCCCTTGATTTAGTAAAACTTTGCAATATTCAAATTGTGTCGCACGTAGCTCAAAACGTATTGGCCTAGAGTCATGAAACTTTACAGGAATGTTGCCCCGCATATGTAGTTGTATTGTGGATTATATTGTTTTGTCAGAGTTATTGCTCTTGACTTAGTAAAAATATGTAATTTTAAACTTGTGTCGCACATAGCTCAAATAGTATTTGACCTAGGGTCCCCTTCGCTTTGTTGTGGTATGTTGTTCCATATGCAACAAGTTTCACAGCTCCACACTCCAGATTTTCGCACATCACATAAAGATAACCACCAAAATCCCTTTTACATTTCTCCCACAATGTTGTCGCGTTTGAGGAGTAAAGGTTGAGGGCGGCATTCCTTGCAGTAGGATAAATTTTCATCTAAAATGTCGAACTCAATCACCTCCACTAACCTGTTGATCCCTTCTGCCGGTGTTATAAATTGGACAATTGCCAATTTTGCACTAACAAGTGCTCAATATATGGGGATAATTATGTTCCATAGGAATATTAAAATAGAGAAAAATAAAGAATCCGTTAAGAAATTCCAACAAAACAAAATTTAAAATGTTCATGGACGGTAATGAAAAGTTGTAGATGGTAATGGTGAAATTTTGAAACATCCACAGATGTGTTCATACGCGGTTCATATGAAAAGCGGCGTTTGGTCCCAAAATAAAAATATGCATGTGCCCTAAACGAGAAAACAATGGGCGGAAGTAAATAAATTGGAATTTCGAAAGGGGACCAGAGGTTATGATGCCTGCATGTCACAGATATGACGTCAAAAACAAATTTAAAAGGGAGGCAAAAGGATCATAAGGATGATTCAACATTATTTATGTAGGAATATTGGAACCATCCAATATAATGCCAAAAAGTAAAAACTAAAGGTACCACAAACACAACAATAATGTAGTGCTGAACGATCTTTAAGGGTCGGAAATATAACATCCCTGATTGAATGCACGTGGCGACTTTACAGCAAGAAAGTTGTTTTCTCAACTTGCGACTGTTTTTGGCCTTATTATGGCCCTTTTCTGGCTCTTACTATCATTTTCACTTACGAGTTGTTTGGTTTCTGCATTCTATTCTCTGAAATCGTGACATCATTTAGGGGCTTCTCAAACTGGTTTCACAGCAACTGAGTTTTTACGAATTATCTGTTCACAAAGAATATATTCTTTTCGTAAATTTCATTTCAACTAAAATTCTTTTCATGCTTAATATGAAAATACGGATAATTATTCATTTAGAAATAAAAATTAATCTGTTTACGGAAACGGGCGAGAGGTAACGGATGTGTCGATAAGTTAACGTAGAATACACGGAAAACCCGATTCCATTACAGGGATCTTATCTTAAGTAAATGACTTGGCAGACACACATTTTATTAAATTCTGTAGACAAAACACTTTGCAGTATTAACTTTTGGGGAATCACTTAGCAGAGGCACATTTTTGGCCGTGTTGCACATCTGCCAGCCAGGGTAATAGTATGGTGAATGTCGGCTGGCGGGCCGCCTTTCCTTGTTGATCTTGTTTATCATGTTTAATGTGTCAGCTGCCTGGCATTTTCAGTATGTTTTAATTCGGAGTGTTTTTTTTCTGTGTGATAAAAAGATTAAGTTATTCTTATGACTTTTGAAAGCGAGAAAGTCTATACCTTATCACATTTTCCTATTTAATTACTTCTGAACAATGTTAACTGTTAAACAGTCTAGTGCTTTTACTCGAGTACTGGCTAGCCCTTGTTAACTGACGTTTAGTTTGACGTATAAACAAATTCAGAGGTCAACTGGTCGTTCCATCATATTCGTTTACTAAACAACTCCCGGCATAAATGCTCCCAATAATCATCAAAATATGGTGAGTAAATTCCATGACAGTATTATTTATACAGATGGTATTTTTAATATACGTTGCATCTTTTAACCTCCAATTGTTTTGACAACACAACAGATCAACGACTTTTAAATACACGTGGCTTGTGTTCAATGTGGCACCGACACTTTAGTATGTCAGTTACTAATTATTTATTCTTATGTAGTGGTTTGCCTGCCCGTGCTCTGCCTTGTGCCCTGTCCTGTTTTTGTTTGGGGTCCTCCTGGGCTCCTTGCCACTGGCTCTTGTTACTGGGTCGGGTGGGGGCTGCGTTCATTGAACGCCGCCTTTCCTTTTTGATCTTTTTTATCATATTTTGATTATACTCCAGAGAATACAGTCACCCTACTGGCTGCATATAAATAAGCTCTAAATATAAACACGGGGAAGCCGACTTATTCTACATGTAGTAACGATTAAGTGGGAACATCAATATTTTTATGGAATGTAAAAATATCTGGAAGAAAGTAATCCATCGGAAGCATTAAAATCAACAAAATTACATGAACCTGTGTGTTTGAACAATCAGATACAAGTTTCACTTTTCAAAAGAAATATTTGATTTTCCAAAAAATACTTTCTTTGTATGGGTTCCTCATTTTATCCCATAAAGAAGTATTAAAAACGTTATGTCAGAATGCTGTACAGGTTTTCTACCCCGCGCAAACACAAAATGATTATTATACATGCAGATACATCATGATATATCAATTGATAATACCAAGTACGTACTTATTTGCACATTATCTCTAAAATGTAAAAAAGAATAACAAAATCTTTTGAAACAACTTATTATTCTACAAAATCAATGTGGCGGGGAAAGTGTAGACGTCATAAAAACGCGTATCATTTTGAAACGACAGCAAACATTTTAGAACAAGATGATCTGAAAAACGAGTTAATTTTTGTAAGATTAAATCATATTTACATGGCTATGTCACACAAGAAAATATTTTATTTTGGGGTTTACTAATTGAAATATTTTAATGATCTTACAAAGAAACAAAACAAGTCCTCTCTGTACTAAGAAATCTAAACCTGTTTTTCAAGAACAGATTGGAATATTAATGTATGTTACAATTTCTGCTACCAAAAAAAAAATATCATTATAGTCTAAGAAAACTATTTATCTCCTTTTATTCGAAACATGCGATTTTCTGTAACTTATAACACATATATTCAAAATACACACATTAGTCATAGATCTTCGCCTTTCATGTGTTATGTTGTATCATTATTCATAGGTTTCGGTGGGGGAAACAAACGTATATCGATCAACTAACCATTTATCTGACTTATCAAAATAACAATGCTGCTTAATATCTGAGTATTATGCGGAATACTTTGTATTAATATACTCTTAACATTGGAAAATCAAATCATGAAGTACGATATAGGTCATTGTGATTATCAAATTAATAATTTCTTTATGTAAAATGTGCTTATTAAAAAATGAAAGATCATGTTTTGATAGTATAACCAAGACGTTACAACATATTGTTCAGACACATTTTTTAAAAACTTGGATTTGGTCGATGCATATTTATTATCCTGTTTGACAGAGTTTGTATGATTACGTATCCAGTAAATGCAATTATGCAAACGTGTAATAAGTTCTCTGTTTAAAATTCTTCAAAAAAAGAAGAAAACCCATCATGAATACAAACTGCAGATATAATTGAACACACAATCAATATACGTATATTAGTATTATATTTACTTGACTGTCGTATAATATCCGAAAATAATTGCCGCAGAGTGCATGATAAAGTGACTTTGTGCTCATTTCATCGCTGTCAAGTGGAGAAGAATTAGTAATATATTTTGGTTTAAACATATTTATTTACGCTCGATTGCGAAACAAGTTCTTGTAATTTATATAAATCACTTCCAAGTCCGCTTCCTGGTACCAACCAGTACTGGTGTCATATGAAGAAACATGGCCATGACTCGAGTAGGACTCGAACCCATTATCTCCGTGTTGAGAGACAGACACCTTAACCACTAGGCCACCGCTCCCCTTTTAATATATTTTAATACATTGGAATTATCATGGAAAATAAATATATTTTTAATGATAATACCTCAATTAAAAAACGACTGAACTACTCTTTTTTTTTTAAATAAGCGCTAGCTACCGGTACATTCTCATTCTTATCCGGTATGTTTAGACATTTTCGACGGTCACATGCATTATTGGCTTTTTTCTTTTATTATGAAATATAAAATTGAATATAATTTTGGTAAAGCGTCAAGATATCTTTTACTTTTACCCCCTTGCAAACACTTAGATTGGCATAACGTCACTTTAATATGACTGTATATTGATTGTTGATCGTTATAACAATTTGTCACAAATAAGAAGCTATACAAATTTCACTTTGACTTTCATATTTATTGTTTCTTCGATTTGAAAAAAAGTGTTACATGTTGATTGTAGGTTCGGAATAAAATAAACTTAATTAAAGTACGGTGTTTTCTGTAAGACCCCAATTACATGCTGTCGTTGAATTCAAAGATTTCATTACGGAACAATACCACAATCTGCTTTTTCACATAAGAAATTGACTGTGTAAATACGAAATTTAAGAATAATATCTTGCGAATAAATCGGTAAGTTTTAATATCACTACCTGGTAAAGCACAAAACATTTCATTAAACATAGTTACTGATCAAGGACGTTACAATCTTGTCAGTTATTTGCATTTTATTATGCTTACTATGATCAACGGAACGCGATGAGAGAAATATCAATCACGCAATGTTATGTAATCATTTTTAATGCCATTGATTGGCTAACGTTTATTTGATTTATTTAAAGAGCAGTATGGGTCGTCAGCATACAATGGAGACTTTAATTTACACATAAAACAATCCCTTTAGCGTTTCTCTTTAGAACTCGTAGTTTTATCTACAGGTGTGTTAGCAGTAAGCATGAAATCACATAATGAAATAATTCTATTTTTTTGAAGTCCCTAGTTTGATTTTATAAAAACATTTTAAATGTGTGTAATGCCATGAAATATGTGCTGTGACGATTGTTTTTTTATTCATTTCACATTCCGATTGAAATGTTATTCCAACGATAAAACATGGTTCAGAGAAGACAAAAGTTTAAAAAAGAAAATTAAACTCTAAACTTCCGTTTTGTTTGTAGAAATACTCAGCTGTTAGTACTGTAAAACGACAATAAGTCAATACAAAAATGCCGACATTGCAAAACAGTAATAAAATAAAAACACTATATTCTCTTTCTTTGTTTTTGTTACTTATTACTAAAAACATATCTTCGTGACATTAAGATTTGTACAGGTGTAGGAATACAATGAAGTAAAACTAAATGAAAAAGAAACCATCATTTGACGCTAGCAATTTCCTTGTTTTTCTTTCGAAATGTATGCGCCTGATTTTCTATAAATTTTTCTTTTACGAAACATTATCTATTTTAAATAAAAAATAATCGAGAAACACGGAAACGGCAAACTTCAAAAGTAAACAAAATAGTATTTTTGAACATTAAAAAAATCCTCTTTAAAAAGTACTTATTTGACTGTACACTTTATTTTCTTCTTTAATGCGATATATCTTTTAAATCAATGCTTTGACTTTTGACAGAACAAAACGTGTTTATGATAATTGAAAAGGTAAATCAAAATATATAACAAACGTAAATTCAGGGAGTAACTGACTCGTCCATCTCGGTATAATACAGACGATTAACAATTTCCACTTTACACGTTTCAAATATTTCAGAAATACAATGAATTCATGTACATACATGCAACTTGTTGCGTTCTGTAAACATTGATATTTGTTCTCATTGTTTACATAAGAACTGCATGTCTATGCTGGAGAGCTTTCGTTTACAATTTATTGGATGGATATTTAAAAGTTACATTATGTCGATCCTTGTGTAAATATGAGTGCACTGGTAAAAGTCAAAATTACTTTACATTTTGCCAAACTTGTGGTAAATTTTATATTTTACAGTGCAAAAATAATCAATAGTCTATGGACATTGCTATAACTATCGTTAGGAATGTATCGGTAACGCTCAATCTTTGAAAAAAAACTGTTTTTTATACAATTATGTAGTTAGAATTGGGTACCGATCAATCCCAGGCTAGAGGGTGTGAGGGATGATGTTGCACTTATCCATTATCCCTCATGTTCACACTCAATCAAACCGAGTCTGCAATTTGCATGTCATTTTGCTGTTTTTAAGGCTTTCGAGGGATCACTCTTTTTATAGATATTTATATCTTATCCCAAACAGTCTACATTAGCAATCATTGCTTAAACACCATAATAATAGTCAGTATATTGAATATATTACTTATTTAACTTTACGTGAAAAAAAGATAAGCATAATGTCAATTTTAAGTATGACGCGTGAAAGGAGACACCTGCAGGGATATGGTTTTCAAATTTATGAAACTATGATTGCAATAAATTACAATAAACTGGGAACATTTTTCCTTCCGGCAGATATGTATTGTTAAACATTTTAACATACTTTAATTTATAGCATTTTCTGCACAGTTCTTAAGAATATGGTGAACAATTATGAAGTTGTGCAACATAAAAGATAAATCATTATTCTTAATGAGAACAAATCAACAGTTAATTTTTATACATTTTATGTAGTTATCTTTGTATGTTTAAATAATATACAGTATAAAAATAGTATGAAACTATCACGAACTATTTTGTTATAATATATAAAATATATGCCTCACTATTCGCTAAAAGATATTGAACTATAATATTCGTTTTTATTGCATTTCTACGCCATTTCAGTGTTTTAACATGAATATAAAATCTCCCACTCCTTTTATAACAATGACACATTTATTCTAAGATTATTTTATAAAGGTCTTACAGATTATAAAAATGAAAGCGTATAAATAATATTCTAACACTCCTCGTGATTTTATAACTACATGTGTATACGAAAATAGGCAGCGGAAGTAATCTCCGCTTGCAAAAATAGCAGTACTCGAAACAAGTTTGCTTCGAGAGGTCTTTTTAGAGCTGTTGAAGATTTATAAAATGGTTCAAATGACAGGAAAGTAAGAAATCAGTCGAATGGCATCTGCGAACAAAAGCAACATATCGGCTATTTCCGCCAGTCTCTCAGATAAGGAATAATCGGCGAAGTGTTCCGTAGTTAAAGAAGCAGTAACATTTTCATACATGGTTCATAAGGTGGTCATAAAATAGTGCTTTGTGATATTGTTACGAGATTACTCTGTTTTAACAGAAATCTGTCTAAACAAGTTTTCGCTGAAAAAATCTTATCATTTAGAACTCTATGCTTGTATAAACCTTTTTACGACGCGGTCCGTTGCTATGCAAAAATGACTGGAAGTAGTATTTTCTGGCGCATGCGGCAAAAAGAGCATTGTCCTACATAGAAATGTAGTAGAAGTTCATAGACAATTCCGAGTAAGATGAAGGTAAAAATTAGAAAATCATATTAATGAGCTTTGAACAGAAACACAAAAGATGCCTTTATAACTTTATAACTGTGGTAAAGATTGACATAAAAAAAGCATGGGAAAGACGATTGTTTAAGAATCCCCCCTTACGAACACGGACCTGACATTGAGATAATTGTTGGGAAAAAATGTAGAAATATTTATATTAGCAAATAAAAAAAAATGTAATTGTTGTTGAAATCGTCCATATAAAACCTAAAGAAATTTATAATATAGAAAATCGAGGTTAATTATCATTCTGAAAAAAGTCGGAACACTTGATAATGCATTCTTACTTTTCAGTTTACCTAATTTTATCCTCTATCCGACTTGATTGTGATGCCAAATAGATTTTTTTAAGTCATATATATATTTAAGAAAAATTACAAACTCTTGAGAAGTGAAGATGGGTGATGTAATAACACACATTTTATCCGGCTCTAGGTAACACATGTAATGCGCGTCACGTACACTATTTGCCACTTTTACAAATTAATAAACATTGGTGAGATTGATATAAATAAAAGTTTCTTAAATTGCGAATTTCAGAATTTTGAGTGATTAACTTTGTCATGGTATTAAAACGTCCCGGTTGAATGATATTGTAAACTAGCCGGCAATTTACAACCGGTCACGTGTCAACCTGTTTGACACTTACCGCCTTGGCAATCCACTTTCAAAGGAATACCAATAATTGTGTAATATAGGGTAATAAAATTTTATCTTTAACACCCTGCTGTTTCAATGAAAAAGTCATCTTATGATACTTTGAACAGAGGACCTTTGGTCGTTGAATTATAAATCCCGTTAATTGTGTATATCTGTTTTAAACATCAATCCACGTTTTAAGTATTTACCGCTTTAATTCATCCAAAAATCATCTTTTTTTTCTGGATGACATAACTTGATATCACATATTTTAAAGCCTTTAAGTATATGCAACCTGTAAACAGTATAATTATAGACAAAGCAGTCATAAAATCTTATATTTTTTCTGAAAATAGTACCTTATGTTTGCAACCTCTTGTTGAGCAATTTTGCTATAATTAGAACAAGCGTGCCTAGAGGAATGACCAGATCTAAAAAAATAACTGAGCTGGACTGTTAATGCCCCAATTGTTTTGTCCTAAAAACAATAATCCTTTCCAAATTTTACAGTATTGTAGCTATTATAAATGTTTACTGTTACTTATTTTCGAATTCGCTGTTCACAAAACAATAAACAATTTACTATAGTCGGTCTTAATATTTCGTTTGAGTAAAGTCGTATTTAGAAGAGAAGCATGCGCATAACAATGTTGGTAGACTGGTTCTAATGAAGTAAGGCTGTAAATGAGATTCATTAAACTCAATTTGATACGCGAAAATGGATGCGGCCAGCAATCAACCTCAACACTGGGGAGAGGTCTGATGACCTCTGCAATAATATCGGTCTGAGTGGTGTGGAAAAGGGCTATTTTACACCGGTTTTGATGACTGTAACTGATATTATTTCTTATTTTACTAGATTTCAGTTATGTCATATTTATTTATGAATCATTTGTACCAGGATACCAAAGGATACCAAAACAGAAGGTAAACCTGAATATGTTCCATCTTTTTAAACATAAAGTCATATTCTTATCTGGTTTCAAGATGTCAGCTGAAGATAAAGAACAACCCGCTGTACACTCCTAGATAAACATTACCGTTTAACAACCTCGACCTTTTATTTTTGACATGACAGGATTTGACATACAGAATAATGCACAATAAAATAGATTTAAACCAATAAAAAAACTTGTGTGCACAATTTCAGATCATTCGCTCAATCCGGATTTTGTCAAAATAATTATTTCAATCGAAAATATGGCCAAAACAGTAAAACGATTAAACGCTTTTGGCACAAATCGTTCTATTAATAGGACAAAATTCACTTTTATTATGAATATAATATTTTTTAATATTCATCTTTTAGCACATTTTCCTTTAAGAAAAAAATCGTCAGTAGATTTGTTTTAAACGTCTTAATCTGTTTTTATTTATTTTTTTTTACATTTTATTCGTTTGGCTGAATTCTTAACAAACATCATAACATGAAAATATAAAATTTGAAATTTGAATTACTTATATAGAACATCTGGGGCACTTTAAAACAGAAAGTTATTTGAAAGAAAACCAAGAAAAAAAACAATGAATTAAATTGAAAAAAACGTTTTTTTTTCTTTGCAAGTCTTAACCCGATCTGACTGAAAATTGTTTCAACGTTCAATTTTGGGTTATTTTTTCACAAATATACTAATCATTCTCTGACGGAAAAACGGAATGAGCGGATGGTCTGAATATTTGCACCCAAGTTATAGGTCAGCTAGACTAATCTCCTACCAAAACATCTCCCGGGGATCGAACCCACGCCAGAGAGGTAACTGGATTAGAAGTCATCGACTTCAAAACAGAAATATATAACGTTAAAAATGACACAAGTCTGTTATCGCGGTTGGGGCAATTCCTGTAACGGTCCATACCAAATGTTATTTTTAGCAAATTAATTGCTTAACTTAACTGACCTAGACACCTGCTGTCTGGATACGATATGAAATATATGGAAGGGTATTAACGCAAAAATTACATCTTGCTTTCTTACGTTACATCGTGCTTTCTAACTTTTACATCTTGCATTCTGACTTGTACATCCTGCATTCTGACTTTTTTATGTTGCTTTCTTACATGCACATTATGCTTTCTGTTGTGTGCGTCTTGCTTAATTGTATGTTGATATCGTTATTTAAGGATCAATTATTATTCATTTGTTGATCTGGTATATTAATGAAATAACTTAACCTGCAACTGTTTGTATTTGGGTCTATTTACTCAGCTTGAATGACGAATGTCATAAGGTAGAATGACGCATAGCCGAATGCAGCAAGAATAATACGACGCGACATCTGGTGTAATAATATGTGACACCCAAATTATGCTAACAGGTGGCGCTACAGTTATATTCTCGGTAAAGTCCGTATTGCGGTTCGGATTCAGTTTACCAAATAACATCACTTTGTTTTAAAATTTCCAGTTATTGTGAATAGCATTTGCAAGTTAGAAAGATTTCTGCTAGATGGGTGCCACATCTGTTGACCGATGAGCAAAAGAGGCAACAGGTTAAGGTGGCCAAAAAGCTGCTTCAAATGTTTTCAAAATATTACAAAAAAAGTTTGCTAATGTCGTCACAGGTGATGAAACTTTTGTCCATTATTGTGAGCCCGTCAGAAAAGTTAACAACAAAATCTTGGCCACTAAACACAACAAACGCCCAATAATTGCCCAAACGGTCTTTGAGTGCAAAGAAGGTTTTGTATGCAATTTTCGTCTCTGGTGAAGGAGTCGCAATAAAAGGCAATAAAAGTGCCGGTGAAAAAGGGCAAAAGTATCACTGGGAAGTACTACAGAGACGTAGTACTTAAGAAACTGAAAAGGTATTATAAGCATATCCGTCTTCTACATGACAATGCCCCCGCTCATACCTCCGCAATAGTTTCGGCGTTTTTGAAAAAAGTAAAAGTAACTTTTTTGCCTCACCCCTCGTATTCTCCAGACCTTACCCCGTGTGATTCGAAATTGAAATCCTTCCTTGCTGGGCGGAAATACAAGTCCCGACAGGCACTTGGATCTGCCATTCATTAGTACCTTATTACTGTGCCGTGACGCCTTCAAGGAGTGGATACATCGGCTGAAACTTTCTAGCCACGGGGAGTACTTCGAGGGCATAAAATGAACACTTTTGAGCTGACTTGAAATTTAAAGTCTCCAGATATAGAAAAAAGCAATACATTTCGACCATTCCTCGTAGCTATATAAAAATCGAAAATATAAATCATTTTGAATAATTGATTATTGCGCGTTATCTTTGAAGAAATAGCTATGCTGTTATTTTCATTATGAATGTTCCAGTATTGGCATTTATTTCCTTTTGATGGTTCTTTATTGCAGCTTCAAAATGTGTTGAAATAACACTAAGCACACAATATTACGTAAACAATATTTTTTATATGTTTTAAACCGTAGACAAAGAAATAAGTAGTTTATTCCTGTCACTGGTTACATTCCTTAGAATTGATGAGCGAACTGAACATTGATTTTAACTTAACGACGTTTTTATTTATAATTAATGTAAATTATTTTTAAAATGCAAGTTTACACTTATCCGTCTTTGTTGTAAACATATTCTATATAACGATTGAAAATGCATTACGGTTGATAAACGCATTACGCTAATTATACCCTAATTTCCTCAACCGCAACTTTTCGGTCCTTTCTGTTGATATTGATAATAACCGAGGATATTCCACTCGATAATTTCCTGCTTTAGAATATACAGTAGACTGGCTCATTGCCACGTTATTTGATTGATAAATAATAAAAAGATAAAGATTAAAAGAATGTTATATTTAAACATGGAAGTATAACGTTTGTTAAACGTTTATTTAATTCCTTGACGATCGGGGACATGTCGATCATCAGAAAAGCTATTTTTTATCCGAAAATCTGAAAAATGTGTAATTTTGTTAGGACAAAAAAAATATAAACAAAAACAAGACTAAAATTTTCCCCATAGCTGACTGAACGAATGCATATCTACTAGACGCCGCGTGCACGCAGCGTCTTATGATACTTTCAAAGTTACAAAGCTAACCCTTTATATGCTTAAGTTCCTGAAAAAACTAGCATATTCATTACAGCAAAATACGGGAATTACAATATCAGGTAATGAATAAAAGATTGCAAATAAAGAAATTAGGGAAAGGAATTTGTACCTTTACCAGCTAGATACCCTTAATTATAGTGCGCTCATACTGCTCACGTTAAGCTTGTATTCTTGTGTACAATAATTCTTTAGGGTGTAACTTGAAGATATATACCATAAATGTCATTCTTTTAGTATCAAATGTTCTGTTATTTCCTCAGTGACATTTAAAATCGTGATTCTGTTCTACTTAACGATATTTACTTTGGTGTAATATTTAAATAGTAATAAGATCAGCGCCTTTTCTATTCGAACGGCTATAAAAACGTTTACGTCTCGGTTTATTAAACCAAATAGGATTACGGAATATTTATTGCTGTAGTTGTAACGTTAATTATGATACCTTCGAGACATCAGCTGGCATATCAGGAAGCTCTTCTTACTCAACAAGATAAATATATAGTACAGAAAATAATATGGTCAAGTGATAGCACAAACAAATGTATGGTAATGGATATTGTTGATTAAAATCTTTAACTGCAAAGTGATGAGACCTTTATGAAAAAGGGTATCCATGTAAAATCATTCAAGTGCTTAAGATATAGTTATGTAAAAACAAACAAAACATTAAATGCAAAACTATGAAATCAATTCGAATCATATTTCCCTTAATGACACAATAATATGCAAATATAGTTTAAGTTGCTATATTTAGTAAGTTAATAAATATAATGGAAAGTAATTTAAAGGGAATACGGTTAACTCTACTGGTTTTGATGTTACAGTTGCACTGAAAACCTATGTTTTAAAGTTGAACAATTATTTTTGTCACACAAAGAATCTTGCAGGCATCTAATAGCTGGCAACATTTAACATACGTTACACTTGAAGCGGCAGTTATTTTTCAAATATTACAAACAATGATAAAATAACAAAATATTTAGTAAACACGCATGATCAGTTCTTTGCTAAGAATAATAATATAGACGTTATTTCAATATAAATGAAACGTTGTTATCCGGCAAAAACCTGAAAATATAGCATACTTCATTTGAATGAGTCTGCTCATGGACGGCAACGATATATGCAAGGTACAGTAATTAGCTCTGATTGCTATTGTGTTTAGACTTATGCTCTAATTCGTTGCGCTTAAAGAGCAGAAATCAGTTACTTTCTTAAATTGTTCATCTTTTATAATAATATAAAAATAATAAACAACAAAACACAAAGAAAAAGTGACCGAGATGAAGTTTGATTGTCGTTTCCACTAACTGTTTATTCTCTCAACCAAAAGACAATGATTTTCAGAAATGTATCTTCATGTATGTTATGTTTCCATTTTGCCAGCGCAAAAAACATTTTCTGCTTTATATCACCTACTGGTGTAGCTTTCACCGACTATATACACATACGCAAATTTGTCGTAGTCGAATTGATAATGTTATAATAAATACATCAGCTTACATTTAACAGAACTTAAAATACGGGACAAAATACGGCAAATATTTAGCTTATGATGACAAACGTAAACCACTCCTACAGACAATAATCAGCACGCTATCTTGATAACAAATATTTCTCTTAAATCTATTAAAGTTATTGAAAGATCTAAGAAATACAATTAAAATATCAACATAAATACATTCATTCCTTTATTTTTCTCTGTACTTACTTAATAAGTGTCATTAATTATTTTATATTCATTCATTTATATTTGTATTTATTTCTGCTTATATCTAATTTTTAACAAATAAGCAGATTTCTTTATGTAGTCATTCATTTATTTATTTATTTATTTTTTTTCATTCATTTATTTTTATTTATATATTTATTTATGTTACCCTTACCTTAACTTACTTTACTTTACCTTACTTACTATTATTGTAATTATATTAATGTTCTTAACATCTGCAATGTAACTTTCGCCGATTTTTACTTCCATTTTATTTCCAAATCGTATCGATATTTAATAATTCATGTTTATTAACATTCATATGCGATTTAAATGTCATGCAATTGTTATTATTTGCAATGTTCTAACATTCTACTGTTTGGTTTCCACAAAATTAACAGTTGATATAAATGTACGAAATGATTATTTTCCTCAGCTTTAATAACAATAAAGCCAAAATAACGGTAATAAAATTATTTATCCTTTTTAATTGGAAATATAACAACATGGTATGAAAAAAAATCAGCATCTTTATGCATCAATATGCCATGACAAATGTAGCAGAACATCATAACACAACATAGAGTTTATCCACGTTAAAGTAGAATATAATTTCGTAGCTAACGGGAAAATGTGAATTATGAGCAAAATGTTAACATGTTTATCAGAAGATCAAAATATTTGGTATATACATATTTAGCATAAAGATAACATAGGAATGGAAAATGAGAAACACGTTTACACAATTCGTTATTTTGTTTGCTAAATATAAGTATTTTGTAAGGTTACAAATATTCTTCTTAGAGGTAGCCGACATAATGGTTTCAAATTTATCAAGGTGATGGTGACTATTAGGTATTTTATTCTCAAATATTGATAGAACGGACACGTAAAATGAAATTATGTTTTTGGTTCGCATATAACACGGTTCACGGGAAATGTTATGGTATCTGCCAGTTTCAATAAATATGTCGTGTGAACACACTCTGAATCTTGACATCACGATTCTATACTTGTTTAAGCAATAAGCTATTTTTTCTAACTCGTATTTATCTTTAAATTAATCAATTGGAATGTGCTTTTTTATTGTTACATGTAACCAGATATACATATGATATATTATTATCTATTACTATGATTGTCATTAATTTATCATAGAAACCCTTTTAATATTGTATGTATACATGGAATTAAATGTTTTAATTTTGTTTTATTCAATTTCAACATAGAATTCTAGAGCAATTCTTTTTTTTCTACATTAGTTTAAATTATATAAAATCGAAATAAGTTGATTCAATGAGAAAAGGTATAAAGAAAGTAAAGTTTGAAAAATTAAAATTGTAACAAGTGCAATTTTTGAAGAACAGAGCCTTGATAAACATTTATTGATCAAGGACATTACAATCTTGACAGTTATTTCCGTTTTATTCTTTATATGATTACAAGGAAAAATGCAATCACGCAATGTCTATTAAGGATCATCTTAAAATAGAGAAAAACGGAATCCCTTTAGAACACCAAAATGGTTAAATTACAAATGTTGCCAGCTCAGATTGTCGTTCATAGAACCGTACCGTTCCTTACTACTAGCCAAAAGTTCTAACCGTAGGTGGTCGTTAAATAATAACAAAGTTTTTTAAATAATTAAACTACTTAATAACCTATAATTAACATTTGTAACCAACAAATCTTTTATCATTTAAAGATGATTTTTTAAAGATCTATATATTTCTCCATATTATTCTAAATGACTGGCAAACAATGTTAAACATGATAAAAGAATTTATAAAGAAATGCTGTAGGTTCCTAAGAAGATAAATGTATTGATGGATCTAAATATATCACAAACACAACAGCATTGACGTGCTAAACGATCAACATATCCTTTGTTGCCCTAAAATATAATATTTTTATTGACATGTATATCAGATTCTTCATTTAAAACATGCCTTGTAATAGTTTGAGGTGGACTGAATACCGTCTGAAATGTATGCCTTCACCAAAGTTTAGAAAAAATAAAGATTAATAACTGATATTTTTAAAGAAATGTTTTTAAAAAGATATCTATCATTCTATAAATACGCCTAAAATAATAAGGCATATTTAATTTTTTTCAAAGGCAAACGTTTTTATATCAATCATCTCATTTTAATTGCTAAGTATATTGAAGCTTTATTCTTGTATTCCAGAAATGGCTGTCCGTGCTCTGTCTTTGCCCTGTCCTGTTTTTGTTTGGGTCCGTCTCTAGGCTCCTTGCCACTGGTTCTTGTTGCTGGGTCATATGGGGGTTGCGTTCATTGAACACCGCCTTTCCTTGTTGATCTTGTTTATCATATTTTATCTAACTTTGTTCGTTTTTGCAGAATTTGTCCTAAGAATAATACTTTTTGTCTAGATTTTTGTAATAGACAAATTAATAATTACTCGTATGTACATAACCTCATTTCGCGAACGCACTAACTAAATGCATTGTCTTGTTCTGTTTAGGATTTGTTTGTCACTACTAATCTGCTTCAAAGAATTATATCACAAGCAATTATGAATAGGTGTATGTCTCAGAGCTGCAATAAAATAGCTTATATGTTATAACATATACATGTTATACTATTATTATAGTATAATACAACAAGAGCTATAAGACGAAACAGCAAACTTGATATATTAAATTTTGGACGCAGTAAGGAAATACAAAATTACATTGTATAACAAAAAAGTTATGATATTTCGATATCAATATCAAGAAAGAAATACCAAACATTTTAGCAACACATTGCGTATTACATGTTAAGTATAGTAGTACGTAAATACAAAATTAATTTGGTCAGGCGCGGTGACCAATTTAACTTTTGTAAATAGTACTAATACATTTTAACCAGCTTAGTGTAAGTAATACCAGTCGATTTACTAGACTGATTAACAGCTTGCCGAAATATGTTACGATTCATTTGAAATACTGCAATCCTACTGTACAAAAAAATAATTCCAAAGACTAATGAAAGTAAAACAATCATTCATGAACTGAATATGCTGTTATTTAAAATCAGAAATCCGTCCCTCAGTCTTCTACTATATAATTTTGGTTTGTCCATACCTTAGCCACTGTAGTTCAGATTTTCAATTAATTTTGTCTGAATGTAAGGCACGTTGATATGTTGCACGCACGACCCAGGTTAATATGTCAAAGGTTTAGGCCACATTTGAATTTTCAAAGGGCTTTTTTTCATAAAGATGCATTGATGCTCGTGTTCAGTTCTGTTAATTCTGAATATATTTTAAAAAAGACGTGTCTTCAAAAATAACAACGTCGTGTGTATCTGTAACACAGCTCATTCTGAAAGGTGTAAAATAGGGACACATGATATCTAAAGAAGGCTCAACACGGCAAAATTTAAAAATGTTTGCAGGCTCGGTTTGGTTAAAGCCTGTTTTCAAGTCAAACCAAGTTCCCCCAAAAGTCATTATATGATTTTTTCAGCGCATTGAGTGCTGTGCCCGGTTTAACAATTCTGTCATGATTCCCGGAAATAGATTTTTAAATACATGTATTGCACACACTTGACAAATACATCTTTCGTTAAAATACATTGACGATTTTTTTCGGTCAAATTGTTTATTATTATAATTATTATTCACGAATGCGTAGTTGGAATGTTTTCATAGGATATTTCGAGAAATAACTTGTTTTTATAATGTTTTAGGTTCTAACACTTATTTTGATGAATTCTAGTAAAAGTTAGACAAGAATTTATAAGTTTGTTATATAATTATTATTGCGTTGTTTCTTGTCATTTATGTTAAATACTGTCAATATAATTATGTACAAATTATGTACCTCCTATTCTCCCAAACCTTATACAATGATACAGTATTCAGATATAAAAGTGTTAATGCTTGCAATAAATTATACCAAATGAATTCTACAGACTTTCAATAAATGATACAGTGATTATGTATCTACATTGTAAACGCTCCATAAAAATCATTCACCTTAAAACAAAATGTGTGCAGTCATTGCTCAAATTATCATCGATGAAAAAGGATCCTTTGCACCTTACACCTGTGACACACCAAGTTGATTATTAGAAATCCAATCAATCTGATTGACCTATTATTATATTATCTTGCTTTCTTTACCCCCACCCCACAAACAAGAAAAATAAACATTTTTTGTTTACAATAAAGTTTCGGCTGCAAAAAAGGTTTTGTTTCTCTTCGTTTCTATTGATATAAACATAATACAGTTTAGTATCTTGTACGTTTTTAGTGCTTGTTGTTTGCTTGTTTTGTTTGTTTCTTTGTTAGCTTAGAAAATATATATAAATCAATATTTTGTTATAAATTTAATGTGATCCGTAACAGCAAAAACAGTCTATGATGAAAAACGACCCGATCAATTTTATACATTTAATCTTATTGGTAAAAATCTGAATAAATACCTAACACGCAATGTTATGTGAACGGGCATTTATGTCAGTATGTATGAGATTTTTTAAGTAATACACTGCAACTCATTCAGAATAATGAGACATTTCATCAGTGTGTATAAGGCCTTAATTTGAAAATACAACTATGATTTCAGAATTAATATAAATAGTGGAAACCGATTATTTCTATCTGATCATCTATTTACTTAAATTACTCAAATACTAAAAATGCAAAGTCTGAGTAATGTATTATAAATTTAGTAAGGCATACGGTTTAACACTTCACCGTGTGCCTCTTAAAATAAACAAATGCATAACAGTATATACAAACAAACTGTAATATTAAAGCATTGATTATGTTACTGTTAAAAGTATTATACTATCCTTAAGCATATTTAATTTTTGTCTGGCATTGTAAGAAATAATACATTTACATCAATTTATGTCTTTTAAACCTACCCTTTGTCTAGACGCATTAACCCTTATTTTCGTCTTCAATATATGAATAATCCGATGAATATAATGTTATTTATGATAAATACATAGTTTAATGCAAAAACAAATATAGTGTAGGCGTATGTTGTCTTCTTATAATCGAAAACATATGGGTCTGAGCAGTGTTTGTCGGCTATTAAACATCGGATTGGTTGCTTTAATCCGAAATAATTGAAATTCAGGCCTTCTGCCTTTGCATGGTCAATTCATACGCATCATCTCCAAAAACGGTGTTAAATAGCCGATAAACAACGCTGAAACCGATTTTATTTTTTATTTCACAAGATTTTCAGTCATGTCATATTATATATGAATCATTTGTACCAGGATGCCAAAACAGAAGTTAATTCTGAAGATGTTCCCCATTTTTAAACATTAAAGGGACTCCACTGAGGTTTTTTGACATGATGGGACTGAAAATATTTTTTCCAGATAAATGTACCATTTGATGTAGGTGTAGACCGTGAATCTTTGTTCAAACTTTCAGATCATTCGCGCACTTCGTTTTTCCATGATAATTATTCAAATTGTAAAGAAATGACCCAAAATGAAAAGCGTTTAAACGCTTTTAATTCAAATTAGGCTAAGAAAAGCATAAAACTACGATTTTCGATTTATTTTAAAGTATATTTCTTAACTATCTTTGCATATATTTCTGTTTAAAGCGACCCAGTTCATTTATGTAAGAAATTCTAATGTTATGTTTTTAGGCTTTTAAACCTCAGTGGTGTCCCTTTAAGTCACGTTTCAATCTGGTTATAAAATAAAATGTCAGCTGTAGATAAAAGACTTGAGGGGATTGAAATACTAGGAGATATACAATATTATACCTGAATAGTTTTGATATTTACTGGCGCATGGCCATTTAGATCACATTTTACAGTTTAAATTGAACTATAAATTAAAATGCTTTTAGTTTGTAGTATAAGGTTTGGCTGAAATATAAAGATGAATACGAGTGCTATGGACTGCGGGTCTAATGTTCACATTTTTTAATTTGCGTACACGATTTTAAAAGATGCAAATAATGGAATATGTCCTTAAACATAAAGTGAAAAAATCAACACAATAGGTATACAAATAGCAAGGTCTACGCGATCCGGTGCACGCTAATGATAAAACAAAATGACGTTCACGACGTCGCAATTTAAATTCAAAAATGTCACCAGTGTCAATGTTTCTAAAAGGGCATTTTCGAGTGTTCAATGTCTCCGGATCATATAACCATCACAATTTTTCTGTGTGTTTTGAGAAGCGAGAAAGATTATGGTTACCTTTCCGCTCCATTTGTATAAGGCTCGAAAGTCGACCAGTTTGCGCTATTCATTGCGATTTCTTTAGTAATCTCGACACTTAATGGACAGTGTTATCACGTTGATTCATTCATTAATTAGTGATTTATAATATTAATTTAAAACAACAATCGTTTGATGCTTAAACCGTATGATTCTTAACAGAAAAGAAAAATATTTTATCAACTGACAATTAATTTCTGCGATAAATCACCGGTTAGCATTTCTTATCAAACAAATCAGGGAAAACACATGTAATACAAATAGTTACTACATTTACTTATTGTAAATACGCATATAACCTGATGAATAAAATTAAATATTCTTTAAATTTAATTGTCTGGTAAGAAATGAATTGCAGACCCGACGCAGACATTAAACATTCTGTAGATCTTTTGCAATTGACGTTTCAAACGTCCGGACAATTCGCCTCTTTCTCCCTCGCCTCTTTCTGTTTGTGGTCATGTATTTGCCGTTTTTGAATCGCTTGCGCGAGTTGAAACCTAATGACATGCTCGCTGACTCATTGCCCGTTGTTAAATTAACCACCTCATATGAAAATGAATAAGTTTTCGCAGTAAGATGGCAAAACTTTCCGAAATTGCGAATTTCTAGTTTTTAAATTGGTTTTTTTATCTCGCAATTTATGCTACTGACTACTGCTGCTCAAAACATGTTTGTTTAGTTATTCAACGTCCAAGTGACACCGAATTTCAGATTTATGTCAATTAATATTAATAGATGTTTACCACGATTTTGCCTGATGAACTAGTCATTCAATTTGTTTGTTTATATTTAAACATACGAGTAGTAGAAATTCGGTTTGCGCCGATGTTGCGTTGCCATGGTTATTAAAGTGCACATAATTCGTAAAGGAAGTAAAGGTTTAAGATAAAAGTGAAACTTACTTTTAGAAATAAAGATACTCATTCGATTCATATCAACTCAGGTTGTTTTTATGAACTAAGTAAATAATGACAGCAAAAGTCCAGGAACATTTTGAACATACCTCGTATGTATGTACAAAGAGAACTTTAACAGATTCAAAAGCAGGGTTAATATATTTCACATTAGAGCTTACGACCATTAAAGACCAGTTGGCGATCACCAGTGACCTCTGGTCGCGGACAATCTTTAAAACGTCTTACGATGGTCATCGGTGCTCTTCGACAGTCGCAGGTTATCTTATCTACGTCCCACGACTAATGTCATATGCAGAAAGGTTTTTGATAAATTTTAAGATTTATAATTTTATAAATCGCTGCCGATGTCCTTGTAACTTGGTCGCAGGTAGTCTTTCCAAAGCCGTAAGATCATCTCGCGATTAGTAGCAACATGTCTTACGATCACCCACGATTACAAATGACAACGAGCGACTTCGCTATGATTAGTAGTAGCCGTTCTACGATCGTCAGAGACTTGTTAAAGATTTCCCGTGACCAGACACAAACCATATGATCTAACTGTAGAACAAGCTCATGGAACATTGTTTGTTCCATCCTGAAGGAGTAAATGAAGTCACATTTGGCTTCCCTCGTTAGCTCTACCATTAATTTTTCATAATTTCAGAAGAGAAACCTGCGAGCAATCCACGGACGGACCCAATTCTGTCTCTGTCTTCGTTTTTGCCTTCTCCTTCTATGATGCATAAATATCACCAACGCAGCAGCATCTTCTTTTTGTTGCAACTGCATTCGCAGTTGTATCATCTGCAGTCTCCATGGTGCGTCGGCCATAGCCTTTCTATGTTGTTTAATCTCTCGATAATGTGATAAATGTAAATATTTCACTGTAAAATCCTTATTTATACCTCCAATTCATCAGTATTTTTCAGGTTTTTGTTCATCGCAAAACTTTCGTGCAACAATCTTAAGACAGTCTTTGCAAATTGCCACTAGTCACTGAGTAGTCTTTAGAAATCGTGCGATGTTCGTACGACAAGTTGAAGGTGATCGCATGACAGGTCGATTTCCACGATTTTGCCTGATGAACTAGTCATTCAATTTGTTTGTTTATATTTAAACATACGAGTAGTAGAAATTCGGTTTGCGCCGATGTTGCGTTGCCATGGTTATTAAAGTGCACATAATTCGTAAAGGAAGTAAAGGTTTAAGATAAAAGTGAAACTTACTTTTAGAAATAAAGATACTCATTCGATTCATATCAATTCAGGTTGTTTTTATGAACTAAGTAAATAATGACAGCAAAAGTCCAGGAACATTTTGAACATACCTCGTATGTATGTACAAAGAGAACTTTAACAGATTCAAAAGCAGGGTTAATATATTTCACATTAGAGCTTACGACCATTAAAGACCAGTTGGCGATCACCAGTGACCTCTGGTCGCGGACAATCTTTAAAACGTCTTACGATGGTCATCGGTGCTCTTCGACAGTCGCAGGTTATCTTATCTAGGTCCCACGACTAATGTCATATGCAGAAAGGTTTTTGATAAATTTTAAGATTTATAATTTTATAAATCGCTGCCGATGTCCTTGTAACTTGGTCGCAGGTAGTCTTTCCAAAGCCGTAAGATCATCTCGCGATTAGTAGCAACATGTCTTACGATCACCCACGATTACAAATGACAACGAGCGACTTCGCTATGATTAGTAGTAGCCGTTCTACGATCGTCAGAGACTTGTTAAAGATTTCCCGTGACCAGACACAAACCATATGATCTAACTGTAGAACAAGCTCATGGAACATTGTTTGTTCCATCCTGAAGGAGTAAATGAAGTCACCTTTGGCTTCCCTCGTTAGCTCTACCATTAATTTTTCATAATTTCAGAAGAGAAACCTGCGAGCAATCCACGGACGGACCCAATTCTGTCTCTGTCTTCGTTTTTGCCTTCTCCTTCTATGATGCAGAAATATCACCAACGCAGCAGCATCTTCTTTTTGTTGCAACTGCATTCGCAGTTGTATCATCTGCAGTCTCCATGGTGCGTCGGCCATAGCCTTTCTATGTTGTTTAATCTCTCGATAATGTGATAAATGTAAATATTTCACTGTAAAATCCTTATTTATACCTCCAATTCATCAGTATTTTTCAGGTTTTTGTTCATCGCAAAACTTTCGTGCAACAATCTTAAGACAGTCTTTGCAAATTGCCACTAGTCACTGAGTAGTCTTTAGAAATCGTGCGATGTTCGTACGACAAGTTGAAGGTGATCGCATGACAGGTCACGGTAGTCGTAAGTAATCTCAGATAATCTTGAAATAATCGTACGTTTGCTGATGACCAGTCGTACGATTGTCAATGACTGGTCGTACGATAATCGTGGAAGTGAATTTATCTGTGCAAAGAGAGTTTAGTCGCAGACAATCGCCGATGATCGTCGGTTTTACACGTCGCCGGTGATCGCAAGTAATCATAAGCTCCAGTGTGACGAGGGTTTAATGTTACAGAAAGTAACAAATAGACGCTAACGGGTATCATGCAGATATGTTCATTACAAATGAATAAAAGAATTACGATATTATCATGTATGTGTGTTGGACTTTCTTTAGAGATTCCATTTCATTCTACTTTACGTTGATACAATGCAAATGTTGCTACTTAGCTTTAGGCCTTACAACGCATATCCACTTTTACTAAGCACACAACAGTATGAAAGAAATAAAAATGGATTCAATCATTTATTTTGCATAGTTTGAATCAGAAATGTTAATTGATAGTTACAACCTTAGGGCAAGCTGTTTTATCGGATAGATCTTGCTACATAGGTACGGGAAATATGAAACCCTCGTTTTCTCTGTTGTCTTTTTATAGGGAGCCGAGACACATGCTTACACCTTTATTACAACTTTTTAGTCAGACAAACGTCAGTTTTTATATTTGTTAATTCGAAATGGCAATGCTATGATAAGTCTTCATTCAACTGAAGTAAAGATGCGGAGGGTTGTGTGGTGGAGAAGATTCGAGCACTATGGCACACCTGTAGACAGACAAATGGCGACGGCAGCATCTAGAAGCCGATTCCAGATTATTCAAACCCGTCTATGACGATTTGCAACAGCAACGTTTCTCAGTAATTACCTTCTAAATTCTTCTTGTATTCAGACGGTACGAAGAAATGTAGAACGTTCAAGAAGACCACGAATAAGATTTTCATTGACTCGTTGTCAACGCAAAACCCGTTTGGAACGGACGAGGGATCTGTTAGGTTGTCCGGACAAAGCTAGAGAAATGTTGTCTTTACTAATGAGTCGCATAATTGACAGACGACAAGCGATCTAGGAAAAGGTGAAAAGGTAGAAATATTGATGACTACGACCTAAAAGAGGTTGGTCAGTGATAGTGTGGGAAAGCATCAGCTTGGAAGAATGGACTGATGTCGTTGTGCTAAATAGAGGAACATTGAATGGTCAGCGGTACATAGATGAGATGTAAAACAGAGTAAAGATGAATTCCTAAAGAGCACTTAAACCGACAAAATTGAAATTGTTACAGGTTCGGTTTGATTGAGTCTGATCATGGACGGTACTTGAAAATGCATATTACCGTCGACGCCCTAGATAGAGCATGCTCAAATTTGATATTAAAATATATTGATAATTACTACATAGTCTCTTTGTAAATACATAATAAATATGTTGTGACTTCACACAAAGTAAATATGTAATGTTTAAAATCCTACTCACTATGATGGTCACAATATGAATATATAGTGTCATTGCGAGGTTATGACATACGAGGTTGTGAACATTTGGAGAGTATGTAAGGTATCTAAAGATTTTGGAAAGAGGTTTTCTTTTTCGATTAACACATTACTAATGCAAAATCAGTTGACAAATTGTTTTTATCAAATTCATTTTACATGTAAAGTCTTTTGTACGACAAAAATCAAATCGTTTCGAGAATATTCACACTAAAACATTTGGTGCTTGGCAATAAATGAGCAGTAAATTACAAAGCTAAAGCAATAAAATTAATTCAAGGTCTTTGTCTCTAACTATAAAAGTACCAATTAAGTAGATACTATTGAAATGCTTTAAAAAAAATTCTACTGATGTCCAAAACCATGAAAATAAAAAAAATGAAATTCTCACACTTAAAACAGAAAATTATTTTAAAGAAAACCAAGAAATTAACTCAGAAATAAATAATTAAAAATCTCGTTTTTTTAGCTATTCTTAGCCATGAGTGAAAAGTGTTGCAACGCTCTTCAATGTTGGGTCATTTATTCACAATTAGAATAATTATTCTGTGAAAACGGATTGAACGAATTGTTTGAAATTTTGGTTTTATTGGTGTAGATCTGAATCAAATGAAACTAACATTAAAAGTAAAACAAATTATTTGAAAGTTTTCATCTACGAATGCCAACGTATTCTATTATAAACAGTAAATAATGTTTTTTTGTAAACATGGCAAATTATTTAAGCTATATGAAATCGAAGATAAAAACTATTTTGAGTAATTAATCACGTATTACGCGCTATCTTTGAAGAAATAGCTATGCTGTTATTTTCATTATAAATGCTCCAGTACTGGCATTTATTTCCTCTTGATGGTTCTTTATTACAGCATCAAATTGTTTTGAAATGCACACTAAACACGCAATGTTACGTAAGCAATATTTTGTAATATGTGTTTCAAACCATAAACAAAAAAATAATTTATTCCTGTTCTTAGTCACACCTTAGAATTGATGGGCGAAAAATAACATTGTTTATAACATAACGACGTTTTATCTAAAATGTATGTCATATTTTTTCCCAAGAATCAAAACATTATTTTGAATAATGAGTATTTCATCAAATATTTTAATAAAGTTTAATGAAAAGCCTTCCTATAAATTATAATCATTTAATGATTCATTCAATCATTTTCTATTTTCTTCAGCATATGTTCTAGGTCCAAGCCGTCATCCTAACTGGACGTTTTTGTGATGTAACGCACCAGATCTGAATAATTCAAAGTCAAACACATTCTTAATTCTGATGTTATGTCTGACTAAAGTATTAAGCATTTGTAAATAATGTCAGCTGCGTATCTTACACCTGAGTGAGCAACTATACTAGTAAACTAAAACGACACTGGATAATATGTTAATTTTCTGACTTTATAATTCTAAGAAAGTAGACTAGTGCTAATTCATAGGTATGCTATAATTCCGAACTGAATGACAGTAATTGTAAAACTCCTTCAATCCCCGCTTATACATGTATGATGACATTAATAAAGTAGTTAGAATGATACTTATTCTAGCATTACTCGCTTATCTGATGACATACATGTGCATTATTTACCGTTTTTTTTAATTTCCGCACACCGACTAGAACACTATATTGTTCCATGAGTTTATGACACTTTCAAAGTTACAAGTAAGCCCTTAACATGCTTAAGTAGCATTTTCATTACAGCAAAATAGGGGAAATACAACATCAGGTAATGAATGAAATATTGTAAATTAAAACATATGGGATGACATTTGTACCTTTCCCAGCTAGATACCCTTAATAATAGTGCGCTCATACTGCTCACGTTAAGGAAACAATGTTCAGCTTGTATTCTTGTGTACAATAATTTTTTAGGGTGTAACTTGAAGATATAGACCATAAATGTCATTCTTTGAGTATTATAATGTTCTGTTATTTCCTAAGTGACATTAAAAGTCATGATTTAGTTCTGCTTAACGACATCAAACTTCTAAAATTTACTTTGGTGTAATAATACTATAGTAATAAGATCAACGCCTTTTCTATTCGAATGGCTATAAAAACTTTTGAATCTCAGCTTTTCAAACCAAATAGGATTACGGGATAGTTATTGCTGTAGTTGTATAATTAATTATGATACCTTCGAGACATCAGCTGTCATGTCAGATAACTCTTTTTAAGTGAAAATCATCTTCTTACTTAACAAGATAAATATATACAAGAGAAAATAATAAGATCTAGTGATAGCACAACAATTGTATGGTAATGGATATTGCTAATTATAATCTTTAAATGCAAAGTAATAAGGCCTTTATGAAATAAGGTACCCATGTAAAATCATTCAAGTGCTTAGTGCTTAAGATCTAGAGTTAGGTATATATTCATTTATTCATTGGTTAAGAAAATCAATAAGTCTGGATGAAGAAATTTTTTATAACTGGACAAAGAAGAAAAAATGCTGACAACATGTATTATATTTTGTTCCAGTAATGACATACAATTAATGATTTTTAAAGAGCCTTACTCGCCCAGCAAATTCAAAAAACATTTTCATCAATCATAATTATAACATATATCAAGTTAAAGGCAGTTTACTTTTATCCGGATAACAAGCAAAATATAAGTATATAGATAATAAAATGTTAAAGAATAATTGAAAACAACATTACCAAGCAGCATTATATTTCCTCAAACGGTTCTTAATGTTTCAGTTCTTCCTTTAGCGTCACGTGTGTAGACGTTATCATTTCAAAAAGGACAAAATACGAACAATATTTAGCTTATGATGACAAACGTAAATCACTCCTACAGACAATTATCAGCACGCTATCTACTCATTAGTATTGTTAGAAAATGTTATCATTCTCAGCGTAATCACAATCCGTGATAAGATTATTAGATAAATAAATGTTATTATTTTCAACCTTTTATGTTTCATTTTCGTTTATTATCATTTATTTTTTCAAAATATCTAACACGTTGTATTTATTAATATTATATAATTATGATATGACTGAATATTTCTCTTAAATCCATTACACTTATTGAAAGATCTGATATTTTTTTTATCTAAGAAATACAATTAAATACGTCTAAATTCATTCCTTTGTCAATTCATTCATTTATATTTGTATTTATTTATTTATGTTCATGTCTATTTTTTAATTAAAAAGCAGATTTATTTATTTATTCATTAATTTATTTATTTTTAATTGATTTTATTTATCTATTTATTTCTTTTTAATTTTTTTTTGTTCATTTATTTTACCCTTACCTTACTTTACCTTACCTTACTTACTTACTATTATAGTAATTATATTAATGTTCTTTACATCTGCAATGTAGTAAGAAATTTGACACTACCCTTTTGCTGATTTTTACTTCCATTTTATTCAAATGATTAACAATCGTGATGTAATATATAAACAGTATTTGAGAAATGGTTGCATTACGAACGTGACTGTATAGTTCAACACTATTTCAGCTAGTTCTCCTTGTATTTGAAACATGTATTTTCTATAATAAATATAGACTTACATTCCGGTGCAATTGATCATCGGTGAAAATAATTGATCGTGGGTAAAACAAGTGGTTAAAAGGAAATAAATCTAGACAAAATGTAGGTGTGAAATAGTGTTAGGATTTAATCCTCTTTACAGACTGTATCAGACAGACATATTATTTCAGATCGTATCAATATTTAACCATTCATGTTTATTAACATTCATTTGCGATTTAAATGTCATGCAAAAGTTATTAATTGCAATGCTCGTTTGGTTTGCACAAAATTTACAGTTGAATATAAATGTCCGAAATGACAATTTTCCTCATCTTTAACTATTATAAAGCCCAAATAACGGTAATAAAAAACTAATAATTTCTAATTGGAAATATAACAACATGGTATGAAAAAATATACATCCACTTGCATCTGGTTTTAAATAATAGTGTTTATCGCGGGTTTGTTTAACATCAATATGCCATGACTAATGTAGCAAAACATTACATAATACATAACAGATTTTATTTAGCATTAAAAATAGAATATATTATTACCTGATACCTTATATAAATGTCATTTGGTATTTTTTACTTTTTCTGAAATTCCTAAAACGTCCACGTTCGCCAACTGTTGACCGGTCAATAATTTCGACTGTTTCCCTCGCGTGCTCTGATGTCATAGAGGATTCCCACTTGGAGCGTCATTTACCAAACGTGACGTGACATAGTTAAAAGATTGTTAAATTCGGAAAGTTTAATTATTAACATATTTGAAAAACTATTTTCTTGTTCCTTTTTCTTCCACAAGTACTGTTAAAACAGTAATTGATCAGGTAATAAAATAGTTATTTTATATGTGATTTGGGAACAGTCAACCAGTTGTCCCTCTGTGTCGAGGAAAGTGTTTTGAACTGTTTTCCTCGGCCTACGGCCTTGGGCAACAGTTCAAAACACTATCCCCTCCACCTCAGGTTCCCACGTATTTTTTCTACATTAGTTTTAATTATGTAAAATCGAAATACGTTGATTCAATGAGAGAAAGAAATATCAAAATGTTAACAAAATAGTGTTTGAAAAATGTGCAATCTTTGAAGAATAGAACCTTCGTGATATAGCATTTATTGGTCAAGGACACAATACAATCTTGACATTTATTTCCGTTTCATAAGTCTTTATATGGTCACAAGGAAGCGTCGGTACTTACAGATGCTTTGTTGCCCTAAAATATAATATTTGTTATTGACATGTATATCATTTTGCCGACAGAATCGATATTTAAAACCTGCCTTGTTATAGTTTGCGGCCAACTAAATAATTTCTGAATTGTATGCCTTCACCATTATTTAGAGAAAATAAAGAATAATAACTGATATTTTTTACAGAAATGTTTTGAATGTTAAAACGCTGGTAAGATAGCTATCATTCAATAAATACGCCTAAAATCATGAGGCATATATATTTGTTTCAAAGGCAAAGGTTTTTATTACAATCATCTTATAATTGGTAAGTATATTGAAGCTTTATTCTTGTATTCCAGAAATTGCTTAGCTAACTTTGTTCGTTTTTGCAGGATTTGTCCTTGCAATAATAATATTTGTCTAGATTGGAACCTTCTGTTTTTGTAATAGACAAATTAATAATTATGTACATAACCTCATTTCACAAACGTACTAACTAAATGCAATGTCTTGTTCTGTCTAGGATTTATTTGTTTTTACTAATCTGCCTCCAAGTATTATATCACAGGAAATTATGAATAGGTGTATGTCTCAGAGCTGCAATGAAATAAGTTATATGTCATAAAGTATAATACTATAGTACTTTACTATTTACTAATAGTATTATACAACAAGAACTTTAAAAGGAGACAGAAACTTGCCTAATTAAATGCTGGACACAGTAAAGAAAAACAAAATTATAACAAAAAAGTTATAATATTTTGATATCAATATCAAGAAAGAAATATCAAATATTTTAGCAACACATTACATGCAGCAAGTATACCATGTTAAGTAGAGGTTGAAGTTTTTAAGTACATATTTACAAATTATATTGGCCAGGCGCATTGTAAATACATACTTATAAATTTTAACCAGCTTAGTGTTTTATGTTTAAGTCTTTTCTAGACAGCTTGCCGATTTACCAAAGTAAATGTGTTACGATTCATTTGAAATACTGCAATCCTTATTGGACAAGAAATAGTTTCAAACACTTACAAAAGTAAACACAATTATCATAAATGAACTGAATATGCTATTATTGAAAATCTGAAATATGTCCCTCAGTCTTTTTCTATTCATTTTCGGTTTGTCCATAGCTTGTACAGATTTGATTTAAAGGTAACACGCTATAGACGATTTGAGTTCATATAACACGATTTCCACGAGATAGAACCCGACTTACATTAATTTTGGAACATCTCTCGTATTATTATTAGTATCATTATTATTATTATTATCATTATTTTTATTATTATTATTATTATTATTATTGTTGTTGTTGTTGTTATTATTCTCGAATGCGTAGTTGGAATGTTCTCATAAGATATTTCGTGAAATAACTAGCTTTTAATGTTTAGAGGTTTTGGTCTAACATTCATTATGATGAATTTATAAATTGTTTTATAAAATTAATATCATTGCATTGTTTGTTATCGTTTATGTTAAATACTGTTAGTATAATTGTGTACGAATTATGATACAGTATTCAGATATAAAAGTGCTAATGTTGAAAAAAAACTTATACCAACTGAATTCTAAATTAATAAGACTTTTGATAATTGATACAGTGATTATATATCTACATTGTAAACTTTCCATAAAAACCATTAACCTATAAAAATGATACTTTGCACCTGACACATATGACACACTAAGTTGAATATTGGAAAACCAGTCAGTCTGGTTTGACTGACCTATGTTATAGTATCTTGCTTTCACCCCCCCCCCCCCCCGCGTAAAATAGGACAAAAAAACATTTTTTGTCCTCAATGAAATTTCGGTGGCAAAAGCCTGACATGTTTTGTTTCTCTTCGTTTCTATTGATAAACATAATTTTGTTTGTTTGGATTTTTACGGCACGTCAACACGTAACTGACCATATCGTGCCAAATGCTATAATAGGCTTTAAATGTTATGTTAAACTTTGTAAATGACATTGAAAATGAGCAAATTTGATCCTAGAATACAAGTTTATCTCTTTCAAATAATCAATGATTTTTAATGAATTTGTATTTAAGGGCTCTTTGAGTGAATTTACACAATAAAATCTATTACAATGTATATCTTCCAGATGATTTTGTGTACATGATGTTTGCTGGGTTTTGTTTGTTTCTTTGTTGGCTTAGAAAATATATATAAATCAATATTCTGTAATGACTTTAATGTCATCTGTAACAGCAAAACATTCTATGATGAAAGACGTCCCGATCAATTGTATATATTTAATCTTGAAGAAAAACTTAACACGCAATGTTATATGATCGGAGCATTTATGTCAGTTTCTATGAGAACTTTCAAGTAAAACACTGCAACCCATCTTATTCAGAACAATGAGTCATTTTATCAGTGTACTCGTAGGGCCTTCATGTAAAAACACAGCTGTGATTTCAGAATTATTTTAAAACGTGGAAACCGATTATTTCTTTCTGATCATCTTTTGACTCTAATACTAAAAACGCAAAGTCAATAACGTTTGCGAGAAATGAATTATAAATTTAGTACGGCATACGTTTAAACACTTCACCTGTGCGTCTTGAAATAAACAGACGCATAACAGTGTATACAAACGAAATGTAACATTAAATTATTGAGTATATTTCTGTAATTGAAATTTAAATAAAGTATTATACTATCCTGAAGTATAATGTGTGTCTTGCATTGTAATTAATAATACATTTTCATCAATTTATGTCTTTTAAACCTACCCTTTGTCTAGACGCATTAACCCTTATTGTATAGTAATGTCTTCTTTATAAGAATAACCCGATGAATAGCATGTTATTTATGACTAATATATAGTTTTATACAATAACAAATATAGTGTAGGCGTATTTTGTCTTGTTGTAAACGAAATGATATGCGTCTGAGCAGTGTTTGTCGGCAATTAAACACCGGTTTTGTTGCTTTTAATAACTCTTTTAATAATTTACGTGGTCAATTCCTTCGCATCAAAACTCCAGAGACGGTGTTAAATAGCCAATAAACACCGCTGAAACCGATATTATTTTTATTTCCCTAGAATTCCAGTCATGTCATATTATATATGAATCATTTGTACCAGGATGCCAAAACAGAAGTTAATGCTAAAGATGTTCCAACTTTTCAAATATAAAATCTGGAAAAAAAGCGATCCCTCGGAAACATTTGTTGTAAAGTTGGATTCCACTTACAACAGCTTACATAATCATTACATTATGTTGTATAACATTACACAAGAAGTATAACATATACAATCATCATATATATTTTTCAAGAAATATTAAGGATTTAAACTTTAACTTAGATTTAAGTTTATTTTAAAGTTTAATCATATTGAACATTTATTGTTTTACAGACATTTCACTCTTATCATTCATTAGTTTAATGTTGATTATAATTTGTAGAACTTATTGATACACTCTTTAACAGTTAACTTAGCATGGCCTAAGACTCTTTACATACAATATATAGAGAATGGTTCTACTTTCAATTACTCTGATACTTAAACTTAGTGAGATACAAGTTATTGAATTAGCATTTATATATGTTTGTAAATATGTTTAGTTGATATTAGTTTCTAGTTTTATTGTTTAGAATATTTTTGTAAAAGTAAATTACTTTATTATTTTTATGATCATGGTCAATTGATACTGTATGAATCATAATCTATTTTTAGAATAGTTATGTAAAGAACTGATAAGCCTAGAGCATTTGTTAAGTAAGCTCTGGTTGGCTGTAATTTGACCAATCAGATAAGTTGTTACATACAGTGCCACCTGCAGGTAGATGCTAGCTCCCTCTGGGATTCAGAAATACATTTATACAAGCATCTCGGACAATTTTGTGATTCTGCTGCTAATTTTTGGAAAAGTAAGATCTCTAAAAGCTCTCTAAGGTTAATTAATTAATTATTTAATTTATTTTAGGCACTTTGGCATTTAAATGAACCTTAGAGATTAACTAAATTCACTAAAACATTTTTGATAAATTTGTAAGTAATTTAAGTAATTATTTTCACAGAATTAATTAAGATTAATTAATATCTTTTCTTTGTTTTAAGTGGCAGCCATTTTGAATAATTAGATCTTTATTTTTGTTGCTATAGATTAAAACAGGGCTTGCTACTATTTAGGTTTATTAGTTTAACAGCACAGAATCATTAAGGTTATTTTTTAAATTTTTAGTAATTACAGTTTAAACAACTTTTAACTGGTTTAAATCTTTTATTGAACTAGTTTATTCTGATTTTCATATTTTTGGTTAAATAAGAACTGTTTCATTTTTAGTACACATTAATAACTTGTTTAGCTTTAAGTAACTTTTAGTTAAGTGTAAATAAAAACTTAGTTCATTAAAAATTTGGTTGATTTAAATTTATTCCAATTTGTGTTTTATTTCCCTTTGCATTCAAAGGGTGGTGTCATCCTGACGATTAGATTTTTTCCTATTAAAGAGTACTCCTGAGCAAACTAAGAACATTAGGTAATAGGTAACTAACTTCTATTAATAGAAATCAAAAAGGTTTTAATTTTCAACACCACAACAATGGTGCCAAGTGGGATAGAGGCCTGCTTCTATTTTTAGAAACACTTATTAACACATTTTTTCATCACCACAACAATGGTGTCAGAAGTGGGATAGTTTTGAAAATAAGTAAATTTTCTCAACTCCGGAGTACAGTATTTTAATAAGTAAATTTTTGTATTTTTGAAAATAAAGATTTTTGTCAAAGTAATTTTTTGAATACAAAATCAATTAATAGCAATAAAGTGAAGTCAATTATCAGTAAACACTCTTAACCTATCTTTTCTTCCTTCAACTGCTACTGGGTGATCTGTTCTATTTCAACTGATAGGGGCGGCCTGAAGGTTGAAGCTTGTCACAAGCCTGAACAGCTAACTTAGTTTCAGTTAATTTCATATAAGGTAGGACGGTGAATACATTGACATCCTTCCGGCTATACAGTTTAGGCAGTCCGGCAAGCTGGATGTTATATGGGGTAATCGTTCTATTAGTAATACAATAATAGGTGATTATATATTTCTAGCTATACAGTTCTGGCAGCTGGAAGCACAAGCGTGTCTTATATGATCCTAGAGTTGTAAAATTCTTTTCTATCTTCCAGCCAGGCCTATTTTACCTCTTTAATTTCATATAAAGGCCAATTCCCAAAGAGTCCCTAACCCAGTAATATAAATAAAGAAATATAAATCAGAAGTACAGAGATCAATAGCAACCAAAGTTATTGATTTATGAAGTACACAGTCATTTCCAACTAATATTAACTTTATTTTCAGCGTCCGACAGTGCCTATTTCGCAAACACACATTTTAGGCGATATAGTGTGTATAATCAGAAAACTTTTGGCCTAGATCTGTACTATAAAATTCAAAGAAATTCATTTTAAAAGGCACTTCACTTGGCAAATCATTATTAGTCTGTACATTGGCTCCGAAATAAAAGATTATCAAAATTTGTCCGCATAGTGGCTCCGAAATAAAAGAATATCAAAATTTGTCTGCATATTGGCTCCGACATAATACGAAAGAAGATTCCACCTTCATATTGTCAAACCTCCTCAAATGGTCAAAGAAAGCTCAACCTCGAACATGGCCAGCTGCTGAACACTGAAACACTACCTAAGATGGAACCGCTATCCAGAACACTTCGAACCAATGTTGGCATCAACACGTCAGAAAAAGATGTCTACTTCTGTGGTTGTTATCCTCCACTACAATACGCAACTTCACACCAGAGATACAACTTCTACCACGACAACCATTATACACTCTCAAGACAACAGCTGCCTCCATCTTCTTCACCTTACGATGAAATCCTGTATCTTCGAGAACAAGTTAAACTCTTAGAAAAACAACTTCAAGATCTCCAGCTATCACAAAGAAGAACCACAGAAAATGATCAACCATGCCATTCTTCACCAGTCTACACATCCACAATAAACAGATTGGCTCCATGTCATATGCCAATTAGACATCACCAGTACCAGCAACAAGAAGTATACCTCAGAAGACGTCAAAAATATCGAGAAGAATCTGAGAATGGCTACATAGACCCTGAAGTATACCAGTCTAGACGGTCAACCTACCACACCGAACCTTCCTACAGCAAACCAAGATCGTTACGTACAAGTACACCATGTTACCCTAGAAACACAGTCCTAACTGTTACAGATAACAGAGAAGATTCTGAAGATATATACCACCATCAATTGGGGCACTACAATTCAAATCAATTCATAACTGAACAACAATTTCATCAATTTGCAAGTGACTTTATACAATCACTGATAAAAGATGGATATACATGGGGTGATAACTACCAAGATAAAGACATTACCAGAAATAAAGATTTCCAGCATAACACAAACTGCTCTTCAAACTGCCGAGAAGACTGCTGCCTCACTTCAAGAAGTCAAACTGAGCTGCAACCTTACAACAAAGTCATAGAAGACAATCTACCACTGAATCATTTAAACTTCAAAGGACTGATTCTGCAGGCCAAGAGTCAGTCCATCCAGTAACTAATAACTACAGCAAAATGGCCGAAGACAACCAAGATGACGAACCGCAAATGGCATCAGATACAATAAAGTTAACAACAGTAGAAGACTCCGTTCCTGTTCAGGGCTACAATTTAACGCCTTTCCCAGAACTGATGCCAAAGAAAGCCAAACGACGACCCTTCAATGCCAATTACATACCAACTGAAGACATCACCGACACAAACAGCAGACCAAAAGATGCAATCTTCGATTGGACAGTCTGCATGGCTACTGTTTATGTTAACCTATCAGTAGTCATATACGATAAAATATCAATAGGCAATGATGATGATGCCAATACCAATACCGGACCACAAGAAGACAACAAACGAATACCCGACGAAGACCATATACCACAAGAAGATGCCACATACAAATCAGATGACCAATACCAAGGACCAGATGCTTGCGTGTATCCGAGAAGAGAGAAGAAGATTGGTAACTATTCAAATCGCGACTGCGTTAAACTGAGCAAACCCGAGTTTGTTCATAGATTGACGAGTAAAATTCAAAACAAGTATAAAAACATTTAGGGTAATAGAAAAGATGCCACCTTTTATTATGTTTCTCTTTCCAATTTATATCAAATTGATAAGTAGTAATTTAAGTTAAGTTACACTGCCATACCGTACCATGTTGTTTTTTGTGATGTTGAGAAAAAGACTTTTGTATACATATAAGATATTGATATGTTGAGTTGGATTTTTGTTACAATAATTGATATTGTGTGATTATTTGTTAACTTTTTTGTTAAGTACAAATTTTTCTGTTTGAACTTATGTAAGGCTGCTTTAGATTGTGCTTAGTGATTTTTTGTGTTTTTAGATAGAAGTTAAATCTCTATGGGTTTGAGGTACCATGATATAGGATTTAAGTTTCTATGAGATTTTTGTATTTTTGGTAGATAGAAATTAGTTTTCTATGGACTGAGGTGCCATTATATAGATTCTAATTTTCTATAAGTTTTTATGCCATGATATAGAATTTAAGTTGCTATGGGCTTTTGATGTGTGCCATTATATAGAATTTAAATTGCTATGGGCTTGTTGTTTTTAGAAGACCAAGTGTTTGTGTCTTATTATTTTCTATAGGATTTAAGATCTATAGGCGTCTGGTGATATGTTTCACAGACATTTCTTTTTTCACTTAAGTAATGATCCTAAAGTAAGCGTTTGTTTACCATAGATGTGCATAGCTCCATCGCAGCTAGGTCTAACACATATGTTTTTTGTGATTTTTTCACAGTGGTGTGAAACTTTGATTTATTAAAAAGTTAATATGTATTTTTACGTGTCATTAGACTAACAAGATTTAAGTTGGATATCATATATTTTTGTTATTATGAGATAGACCTGTTTTACTTGTGTTATAATTGTTAACAATTTTGAGGCTACTTTATTAATGATACAGTATTGTTAATCATCTGTCACAGCTATATTTCTTATGATTGTATTTTAACATGGTGGTGTAACTGATTCTCTATTAAAACTTCTGGCATTACACAAATTAAAAATAAAATTTATTATTGATTCTATTAAAAGGTGATGTTCTTTTCTAGAAAGTGTTTCGTATAAAGAGTGATAAAGAAAACTCACATAAAGTGTTATATGAAAAGTGATAAAGTGTTATATGAATAGTGCTGAAGAATAGTGTAAAGTAAGTGCATTGATAAAAGTGAAATGAATAACGCGCAAAAGTAAACAAATCCACAGATTGCGCATCTGAGTAAAAAAGAATTCAATAACGCATCTGAGAAATAAATTACCAAACCGTGCATTTATAAGACAAAATGATGATATCGCGTAACATGTAATTAGTAGTGCAAAGACATTGGGTGCAATGAACATTTAAGGTGGTTGTGCCATCATGCACTTACATTTAACATAACTTGTTATCGCGCATAAGTATCAAATCCCATAATTGTGACAAAATCTAGTGCAAAGACATTGGGCACAGTATGAACATTTCAGGTGGCTGTGCCAGCACACTAGTAACCCCGAACATGACAAAAAAGAAAACCCGAACATGACAAACAAAGAAGACCCGATGACGACAGAAAGAAGAAATAACATTTTTAAAATTGTTATCATGTTATATATTATAATAACACTTCTCTTATTCCAGGAAAAGACATTTGTATTATTATATTGTCATTTTTGTATTTACATGATGCATAGATTTAATTAAAGATTTTTCTATTTCCATGTTATCTGACAATCATAATAACTCACATTGACTGCATGCTTGTATATTTTTGTAAATATGTTCTTTATCCATTAAGTAGATTTGTTAGTTTCTTGTTTTATACTTTATAGTTTCATCCATATATTATATTGACATGAACATTTTTGATATTATGTTATTTCTATGAAGTATCTTTAATACAGTTCAAGTTCAAGTTTTATCTTGAAAAAATTTATTGTTTTTCGCAATAAATTTTTTCTTTTTCCAAAACCGGTGTATTGTTGTAAAGTTGGATTCCACTTACAACAGCTTACATAATCATTACATAATGTTGTATAACATTACACAAGAAGTATAACATATACAATCATCATATATATTTTTCAAGAAATATCAAGGGTTTAAACTTCAACTTAGATTTAAGTTTATTTTAAAGTTTAACCATAATGAATATGTATTGTTTTATAGACATTTCATATTTATCATTCATTAGTTTAATGTTGATTATAATTTGTAGAACTTATTGATACATTCTTTATCAGTAACTTAGCATGGCCTTAGACTCTTTACATACAATATATAGAGAATGGTTCTACTTTCAATTACTCTGATACTTAAACTTAGTGAGATACAAGTTATTGAATTAGCATTTATATATGTTTGTAAATATGTTTAGTTGATATTAGTTTCTAGTTTTATTGTTTAGAATATTTTTGTAAAAGTAAATTACTTTATTATTTTTATGATCATGGTCAATTGATACTGTATGAATCATAATCTATTTTTAGAATAGTTATGTAAAGAACTGATAAGCCTAGAGCATTTGTTAAGTAAGCTCTGGTTGGCTGTAATTTGACCAATCAGATAAGTTGTTACATACAGTGCCACCTGCAGGTAGATGCTAGCTCCCTCTGGGATTCAGAAATACATTTATACAAGCATCTCGGACAATTTTGTGATTCTGCTGCTAATTTTTGGAAAAGTAAGATCTCTAAAAGCTCTCTAAGGTTAATTAATTAATTATTTAATTTATTTTAGGCACTTTGGCATTTAAATGAACCTTAGAGATTAACTAAATTCACTAAAACATTTTTGATAAATTTGTAAGTAATTTAAGTAATTATTTTCACAGAATTAATTAAGATTAATTAATATCTTTTCTTTGTTTTAAGTGGCAGCCATTTTGAATAATTAGATCTTTATTTTTGTTGCTATAGATTAAAACAGGGCTTGCTACTATTTAGGTTTATTAGTTTAACAGCACAGAATCATTAAGGTTATTTTTTAAATTTTTAGTAATTACAGTTTAAACAACTTTTAACTGGTTTAAATCTTTTATTGAACTAGTTTATTCTGATTTTCATATTTTTGGTTAAATAAGAACTGTTTCATTTTTAGTACACATTAATAACTTGTTTAGCTTTAAGTAACTTTTAGTTAAGTGTAAATAAAAACTTAGTTCATTAAAAATTTGGTTGATTTAAATTTATTCCAATTTGTGTTTTATTTCCCTTTGCATTCAAAGGGTGGTGTCATCCTGACGATTAGATTTTTTCCTATTAAAGAGTACTCCTGAGCAAACTAAGAACATTAGGTAATAGGTAACTAACTTCTATTAATAGAAATCAAAAAGGTTTTAATTTTCAACACCACAACAATGGTGCCAAGTGGGATAGAGGCCTGCTTCTATTTTTAGAAACACTTATTAACACATTTTTTCATCACCACAACACATTAATCACAACAAAATTACAAGAGAATTGCAGACTCGGTTTGATTGAGTCTTTACATGAAGGATAATGAAATCGTGCAACATCCCTCACGACCCCTAGCACCGGCTTGAGCGGTACTCAATTCTCAACACTTAATAGTGTTAGTATCAAGGACAAGAACAATATAACAACACTGAAGTGAAGTACGAGGCACATTAAGTTACGTCTCAATCTGGTTATAGAATTAAATGTCAGCTGTAGATAAAAGACTTGAGGGGATTGAAATACTAGGAGAATATACTATATTATATCTGAATAGTCTTGATATTTACTGGCGCATGGTCATTTAGATCACATTTTACAGTTTAAATTGAATTACAAATTAAAATGCTTTTAGATTGTAGTATAAGGTTTGGCTGAAATATAAAGATGAATATGTATGTACAAAGTGAATATCTTACTTTAACAGATTCAAAAACAGAGTTAAAATATTGCTAATGTTACAGAAATTAAATAGACGCTTACGGGTATCATGCAAATATGTTGATTACAATTGAATGTAAGAAGTACGATATTATCATGAATGTGTGTTTGACTTTTTTTAGGGATTCTATTTCATTCTTTTTTACGTTGATACACCGCAATGATGCAACTTAGTTTTAGGCGTTACAACACATATCCACTTTTACTAAGCACCAAACTTTTCTCACACAACAATATGGAAGAAATTAAAAGGGATTCAATTTTTACTTTTTGCATAGCTTGAATCAGAAATTTTCGTGATGGTTCCAACCTAAAGGCAAGCTGTTTTATCTGGTAGGTCTTGCTACATTGGCACGGAAAATAATACGCAACCCTCGATTTCAATGTTGTCTTTTTATAAGGTGCCGAGACACATTTTTACACCTCTATTACAAATGTATGGTCAGTCAAACGTCAGTTTTTACGATGGCAATGCTATGGAAAGTCGCTATTTATCTGAAGTAAGATGCGCAGTGCTGTATGGTGGAGAAGGTACGAGCACTATGGCACACCCGTCAGGAGTCATGATGCAGACAGACAAATGGCGACGGCAGTAACTCAAAGCCGATTTCAGATTATTCAGCATGACCTCATTGTTGTGCTTGTGGTATTTAAATTCTTTCTATGCGGCATCTTTCTTGTTGGGTGGTTCCAGTATTCCTCACTTAAATACTGTTGAATCACACTTAGGATATGTGGCCTGCTTTTTAAATTTGTCTTTTGACGTCATGTCTGTGAAATGAAGGCTTCATAACCTCAGATCCCCTTTCAAAATTTTATTTAGTTACGCCCATTGTTTTCTCGTTTAGGGCACACGCATTTTTTTACTTGGGGACCATATGCCGCTTTTCATGGAATGGCACTAACGTGTCACATTGAAAGTTCAATGCTAACCGCCATATGAACACATCAGCGGATGTTTCAAAATTCTAAATTTTACCAGTTCATGTTAAATGTTGAATTCTGCTTAAGCCGGTACTAGGGGGCGTGGACGGTAGTTTTCACTTTACAGTACCGTCCATGAACAGGCTCAATCAAACCGAGCCTGCAACATTTTCAATTTTGCCGTGTTGGGCTTTCTTCGGGGATTCTTATTTCTCTCTATTGCAAGTAGAAATAACACAGACAAAAGCTTAACAAAAAGAGCATGATATGAATCATTACAATCATCACCGCTTTTCATCATTCTATTGCATACAGTTAAGTCTTAACTTGTCATTTAAATATTGTGTATTATACATTATACATGTACTAGTATATATTATATATAAAATATATAAATATAAATTTAAGTAACAGAATTTTAGCAATGACATCATGTCACCATCCATTTTACTATTAAATTACTCGTTTGCCTGTAAAGAGATCAATGTCTTCCTTTCAATATCCTTAAAAGAATATATAGGAGACATTGTCAAACAGAATTTTGTGAAACTGTATATTACTTCTAAGACTTTTCAGGGATGTTATATTTCCAATCCTTAAAGATCGTTCAGCACGACATTATTGTTATGCTTGTGGTATTTAGTTCTATCTATTCGGCATCTTTTTTGTTGGGTGGTTCTAGTATTCCTCACTTGAATACTGTTGAATCACCCTTAGGATATGAGGCCTGCTTTTTAAATTTGTCTTTTGACGTTATATCTGTGATATGCAGGCTTCATAACCTCAGATCCCCTTTCAAAATTCCATTTTATTTAGTTCCGCCCATTGTTTTCTCGTTTAGGGCACACGCATTTTTTTACTTGGGGACCATATGCCGCTTTTCATGGAATGGCACTATCGTGTCACATTGAAGGTTCCATGATAACCGCCATATGAACACATCTGCGGATGTTTCAAAATTCTAAATTTAACCAGTTCATGTTAAATGTTGAATTCTGCCTAAGCCGGTGCTAGGGGGCGTGGACGGTAGTTTGCACTTGACAGTACCGTCCATGAACAGGCTCAATCAAACCGAGCCTGCAACATTTGCAATTTTGCCGCTTTGGGCTTTCTTTAGGGATTCTTTTTTCACTCTATTTTATCGCCACATCAGCGTTGTTTGTGCCGTGTGGAGGCTGTAAAAAGTCGCCCCGTACATTCCATCAGGGATGTTATATTTCCAATCTTTAAAGATCGTTCAGCACGACATTATTGTTATGCTTTCGGTATTTAGTTCTATCTATTCGGCATTTTTTTTGTTGGGTGGTTCCAGTATTCCTCACTTGAATACTGTTGAATCACCCTTAGGATATGAGGCCTGCTTTTTAAATTTGTCTTTTGACGTTATATCTGTGATATGCAGGCTTCATAACCTCAGATCCCCTTTCAAAATTCCATTTTATTTAGTTCCGCCCATTGTTTTCTCGTTTAGGGCACACGCATTTTTTTACTTGGGGACCATATGCCGCTTTTCATGGAATGGCACTATCGTGTCACATTGAAGGTTCCATGATAACCGCCATATGAACACATCTGCGGATGTTTCAAAATTCTAAATTTTACCAGTTCATGTTAAATGTTGAATTCTGCTTAAGCCGGTGCTAGGGGGCGTGGACGGTAGTTTGCACTTGACAGTACCGTCCATGAACAGGATCAATCAAACCGAGCCTGCAACATTTTCAATTTTGCCGCATTGGGCTTTCTTTAGGGATTCTTATTTCACTCTATTTTATGAAATGTACTGCCACTAAAATTGAAAATGTTATGTAAATTTCAATTCATCTTATTTTATATAAATACATATAAATTTTTCAAATGTTTATTATCGTATGTAACGTTGGTAAAATGGTGTTACAAAATACAAAACACATCTGGTCATGAGGTCGATGATCTAATAATATTGTTGTAAACTAGATTAAAAGTAAAACAATTTCATTTAACAGTTTTGATCAACGGATGCCAATTAATTTTATTATATATTAACAGCAAATGGTAAATGATGGTTCTTGTAAACACGAAAATTTATTTAAACTATATATAATCGGAGATAAAATTATTTTGAATAATTAAACAAGTATTACGCGCTATCTTTGAAGAAATAGCTATGCTATTATTTTCATTATGAATGTTCCAGTACTGGCATTTATTTCCTTTTGATGGTTCTTTATCACAGCACCGAATTTTTTGTTTGAAATGCATACTCTAATGGTTTTTTTTTCCTTTGAATGAAAACATGAAGAATTAGTATTTCATCAAATCATTTAATAAAGTTTAAATAAAAGCCTTCCAATAAATCATTTTTAATTCCTTGTCTTTATACTCATTTAATGGTTCATTCAATCATTTTCTATTTTCTTCAACCGTAGCCGTCATCTTAACTGGAAGTTTTTGTGATGAAACGCACCAGATCTGAATAACTCAACATTAGATACGGCAACACAATATCAATTTCAAACACTCCACTTTGGAGAGAATTCAAATAGGCTAGAATCACTGTCAAGTGTATTGAAACTGAGGGGCGTGGGTTCAAACCCCAGAAGGGGCAAGTAGTTAGAATGATATTTATTCTAGCATTACTCGCTTATCTGATGACATACACGTGCATTATTTACCGTTATTTTTAATGTTCGCACACTTTATTGTTCCATGACTATATGACACTTTTAAAGTTACAAGTAAGCCCTTAACATGCCTCAATTCCTGAAAGTACTAGCATATTTATTACAGCAAAAAAGGGGAAACAAATTATCAGGTAATGAATGAAAGATTGCAAATAAAAAATATGGGATGAAATTTGTACATTTACCAGCTAGATAACCTTTATAATAGTGCGCTCATACTGCTCCCGTTTAGGAAAAAATGTTCAGCTTGTATTCTTGTGTACAATAAGTCTTTAGGGTGTAACTTGAAGATATAGACCATAAATGTCATTCTTTTAGTATTAGATATTCTGTTATTTCCTCAGTGACATTAAAAATCGTGATTCTGTTCTTCTTAACGACATCAAAGTTCTAAAATTTACTTTGGTGTAATAATACAATAGTAATAAGATCAACGCCTTTTCGATTCGAATGGCTATAAAAACTTTTACATCTCGGCTTTTCAAACCAAATAGGATTACGGAATATTTATTGCTGTAGTTGTGGAATTAATTATGATACCTTCGAGACATCAGCTGGCATATCAGAGAACTCTTCTTTAAGGTAAAAATCATCTACTTACTTAACAAGGTATATACAAAGGAAAATAATATGATCTAGTGATAGCACAGACAAATGTTTGTTTATGGATATTGCTAATTAATATCTGCAAAGTAATGAGTTCTTAATGAAAAAAGGGTATCCATGCAAAATTATTCAAGTGCTTAAGATATAGAGTTAGGTAAATAAACAAAACAGTAAATGAAAAACTAAGAAAACTTTTCTAAACATATATCCTTAATGACCCGAAAATGTGCAAATCTTGTTTAAATTGCTGTATTCAGTAAATTAATAAAAAGGATGGAAAATAATTTAAAGGGGGTACGCTAAACTCAACTGGTTTTGATGAAACGTTTGGTCTGAAAACCTATGTTTTAAAGTTGAACAATTTTCTGTGTCACAAAGGATCTTGCCGACATCTAGTAGCTCTTCTAAACAGCAAACATTACTGTTCAGACAAAAAACAATTAAATATTTCACATGCGTTACACTTGAATCGGCAGTTATTTTTCAAATACGTTTTGTATTACAAACAGTGATAAAATAATAAAATCTTGTATAAACACACATTATCAGTTCTTTGCTAAGAATGACAATATTAACGTTATTTCAAAATAAATGAAAATAGAAACGTTGTAATCCGACAAAAACCTGAAAATATTCCATACTTTATTTAAATGAGTCTGTTCATGGACGGCAGCTATATATACAAGGTACAGTTAACAGCTCTGTTTGCTTTTGTGTTTAGACTTATGCTCTTTTTCGTTGCACTCAAAAGAGCAGAAATCATTTACTTTCTTAAATAGTTCATCTCTAAAAAATAATAGAAAAATAATAAACAACAAAACACAAAGTAAAAATAACCGAGATGAAGTTTTTGATTGTCGTTTCCACTAACTGTTTATTCTCTCAATTTTCAGAATTGTATCTTCATGTATGTTATGATTCCATTTGGCCCCCGCAAATACATTTTTTGCTTTATTTCATCTACTGGTGTAGCTTTCGACGACTATGTACACATACGCAATAAGGCGAATGGAATAATAATTAGGAATTCCATTGTAAGATAATGTCATACATAATTTTAAATGTACTCTTGTTTCGTCAAGGATATTCAGAATCGTTATTCTGCTAAAACATCCTATCTTCACTTTTGCGTACACTAATATTATTAGTAACGAGCATAACGCTAATGGCTAGTGAAACGTCAAAACAAATAAGATAACTATTTATTGTTGTAGTCGAATTGATAATGTTATGTTGAATACATCAGTTTACATTTAACACAAGCTATGTTTCAAAATCAAACAGAATACAAAATAATATATAAATAAAAGAGTGTATAGATGTAGTAAAGGTTGTGATACAAAAGTATTGTTATTAAATATCAAACATAGGTTTTCGGAGACGAAGAAGTAGAAATTGACAGAAAACTTTAATTTAAACTGCGTAAAAGTTCATAAAGAAAGCAAAACTTCAAAATTAAAATCGAACATGGAACACAAGCTCGTTTAAGTAAAAAGATTACGAACATTTTGATGCATGAAATATAGATCTAAATTTTACACAGATACAAGGCACAAACCTCGGTGATAGCAGTATGATATGAAAGAAAACACCAGTGAGAAGACAGGACACTGAAATGGTAGTGATGTTAATTGGGTAGCGGAGAACTCTACCACTTCGGGCTGAACACTACTTAATCTATATCCACAAATAATACAGTTCTTACCGGTTTTCATAGTGTAGGGCATTTGTTTGCGAATTCATATCAATAAACAAACGAACACATCATAACAATATAGAATACCCTACTATAATTTTGAAACCTTTTTGAAATTAATTTGTAAAAAAATGTTTGAACCATTGGTACAATAAAATATTCTAGAATTTATTCATTGGTTAAGAAAATTAATAAGTCTGGATGAAGGAAAACGACAAAATATACTATAGTTTGCTCCAGTATTGACACAAAAATAAATGATTGTTTTAAAGGGCCCTACACGCCCAGCCAATCCTCCAAAAACATAAACATAACGTCAAGTTTATGTTCACCATCATAATTATTACATATATCAAGTTAACAGCAATTTACTTTTATCCGGATAACAAGAAAAAACATAAGTATAAAGATGATAAAATATTAAAGGTATAATGGAAAATATCATTACGAAGCAGCATTATAGTGCCTCAGACTGTTCTTAATGTTTCAGTTCTTCCTTTAGCGTCACGTGTGTAGACATTATCATCATTTCCAAAGGGCCAAAATACGGACAATATTGAGCTTATGATGATAAACGTAAATCACGCCTTCAGACAATTATCAGCACGCTATCTACTCATTAGTTTTGTTAGAAAATGTTATCATTTTCAGCGTGATCACAAATTCTTGATAAGATTTATAGATAAATAAATGTTATTATTTTCATTTACCATTTATGTTTCATTTTCGTTTATTATCATTTGTTTTCAAAATATCTTCCCCGACGTATTAATAAATATCATATAATTATGATGCCACTCGTAAATATACTGTTTTTAAAGTTCACGAGATGAAATAAAATTACATCTTACACAACATACAAACAAATATTCTTTTTATTTTATGCTTAAAAAACAAGTTAAAACGAAATTTCCTTGCTATTAACTTTGATACGTATTAAAATCTGTCTTCCCCACTATGTACACGTATTAGTCGAATTTCTCATTAAGTACAAGAAGTCTTGGGCCGAAAAATAAGTTCGACAATTAACGTTAAATGGCGGTGATATTATTCGTTTTATTGAAAAAATATGAATGATCCCTTGTTTTAATAATAAAAACAAACAATTCTAGTAGGAGAAAAAGTCCAACCATCCATCCATATTTCTGTAACTTACTGCGAATTTATATAAGACCTGGCTCTGTGAAATGTAAGCGGTCGCCATTTTTAAAAGTTGTGTATTTTACGGGAGGAAAGTAATTGTGTTTTATTCAGAGGAAATATCATTGAAATTTGTCAGTCATACACCTTTTCTTAAAGAAAGAAAACTTATAAGATTATACTTAAGGATTGTAACAGACAATAAATAAGTGTTGACAGAGGCGTAACATTCAAAAAGCGGCTAAGAAATTGGAACACTTGGAAAGTTGAAAGACAGCCTAACGAACGCTGGGTTGTTTACTTATTCTTCGGGCTTAAGTCTGTCATTGCTTTTTAAGTTTTCATAAAGCATACGGCAGTTATTGCTCGTAGGATACTTAAATATGCCTAAATGTCACCAAGAGCAGTTTTGCATGTGGAATGAATGTATTTTTTTCAGACTGTAAAAATGAAACAAAAAAATTAGAGACGATACTTGGTGATACGTAGGTAATTTGAACGAATAGAAGTAAGTTTTCTTCTTTTTATTACTTTTGACATTCAAGTTATTTATCAATTTCAGCTTTGCTTTTCTCTGAACAGCCTGACATTGTCAAAAATAAAATTGAGGTACCACATTGGGCAAATCTTAAGAAAGTAGTTGCGTTATTGAAAAGTGTGAAATCATATCTTGATAATTTTCACTGTGAAATTATCAAATATAATTTTCACGGATTAATCAGTAATCTACTGAAAATCATAAAATAAATACGTCTAAATTCATGCCTGTTTATTTTTTTATCTATCTATTTATTTATTTATTTGCTTATTTATTTTACCCATACCTTACCTTACTTTACCTTACTTTGATTACTTACTTTTATTGTAATTATATTAATATTCTTAACATTTGCAATGTAGTAAGAAATTGGGTACTACCCTTTCGTTGATTTTCACTTCCATTTTATTCTAATGATTGACAATTGTGATGTAATGTTTAAACATAATTCGAGGAATGGTTGCATAACGTACGTGACTGTATATTTCATTTCTATTTCAGCTAGTTCTTTTTGTGTTTGCAACATGTAATTTCAATAATAATTATAAACATTGTTTATAGAATTACATTCCTATGTGCGAAAATTTCGGAAAAAATCCTTTACAGAATACGGCAGTATTTTTATACAAAGTTTAAATGTAAAAACACGATTGATCATGGGTGAAAATGATTGATCGTGGTGAAATAGTGGTTAAAATGAAATAAATATAGACAAAATGTTGGTGCGGATTTTATCTTCTTTACATACTGTATCAGACAGGCATATTATTCCAGATCGTTTCACTATTTAATATTTTATGTTTATTTACATTCATATTCGATTTAAATGTCATGCAAAATTAATTGCAATGCTCTAACAGTCTACTGTTTGATTTGCACAAAATTAACAGTTGAATATAAATGTACGAAATGATTATTTTCCTCAGCTTTAATTATAATGAAGCCCAATAACGGTCATAAAACAACCAATCATTTTTATTTGGAAATATAACAACATGGTATGAAAATATATATCCACTTGCATCTGGTTTTAATGAATAGTGTTTTTCGCGGGTTTGTTAAACCTCAATATACCATGACTAAAGTAGCAGAACATAACATAACATAACACATAATATAGATTCTATTCAGTGTTAAAAATAGAATTTAATGTTTAAAGCTAACAGGAAATGTGAATTATGAGCAAAATGTTAACATGTTTATCAGAAGATCAAAATATTTAGTATATATATCTAGTAAGCATAAAGATAACATAGGAATGGAAAATAAGAAACATATCGTTTACAAAATTCGTTATTTTGTTCGCTAAATATAAGTTTTTTGTAAGGTTACGCATATTTTATAGGTAGCTGACATAATGGTTTCAAATTCATAAATTGATGGAACGTAATGATGGTACGGTGACTGTTAGGTATTTTATTCTTAAATATAGATAGAACAGACATGCGAAATGAAATTCTGTTTTCGGTTCGCATATTACATTTTTCAGGTGAAATGTTATGATACCTGCTAGTTTCAATCTTAACATCACGATTCGATAATTTTTTCTAACACATATTTATGTTTTAAGAAAAAAGATTGTACTTTAATCAATTGGAATGTATTTTTTTATTGGTACATGTAACCTGATAGACATACATGTATATTATAATCTATTACAATAAGACTGCCCTTAATTTATCATGGAAACCCTCTTAGTTTGATGCGTATACATAAACATTTGTATTTTCATTTTCAATATCGAATTCTAGAGCAGTTATTTTTTTCTACATTAATTTAAATTATGTAAAAGAGAAATAAGTTGATTCAATGAGAGGAAAAGAATATTAAAATATAAACAAAATAATGTTTGAAAAATGTGCAATCTTTGAAGAACAGAACCTTCATGATATAGTATTTATTGATCAAGGACGTAACAATCGTGACATTTATTTCCGTTTTATTATTCTTTATATGATCCGAGAATACAGCAATCACGTAATGTCAATTGAGGATCATCTTAAAATAGAGAAAAACGGAATCCCTTTAGAATAACAAAATGGTTAAATTTAAAATGTCGCCAGCAAAAGAAGCCGTACTTGTCCTTACTACTAGCCAAAAGTTCTTACCGTAGGTAGTCGTTAAATACTGACAAAGTTTTTTAAATAATTAAAACTATTTATTAACGTTTTTATAATTTGTATTTGTAACAGAAAACTCTTTTATCTTTTAAAGATGATTTTATTTTTTCATACAAAATATCATTCTAAATGACTGGCAAACTATCTTAAAGATGATAAAAAGTATTCAGAAAGGAATACTGTAAGTTACATAGAAGATAAATAAATTGATGAATCTAAATATATCACAAACAAAACAACATTGATGTGCTAAGCGATCAACATAATTATGCTTTGTTGCCCTTAAATAGAAAAAATATATTTACGTGATACTTTATTGCCCTAAAATATAATAATCCTTTTTTAATTTTGCTAATTGAACTTCATTTAAATTCTGGCTTTATATTTTTTGTGATAATCTGAGTAATTTCTGAAATGCATGCCTTCTCCAACTTATATAAAAGAGTATATAAAAGTTAATGACAGATATTTTTAAAGCAATGTGTTGAATTCGTATATGTTAGACGCTCGTTAGCAAGCAATCATTCAAATAATACGTATAACATTCAGACACATAATTTTCTCAAAGGTATTTGTTTTATTATAATCATGACATAGTCTTGATTGGTAAGTATATTGGAGCTTAAAACTTTCATTCCAGAAATTGCTAAGATATTTTTGTTTGTGTGTGCAGGATTTGTCCTTGAATCTAAATTGGAACCTCCTGCTTGCTAAAGATAAATTAGTAATTATTTACATAACCTCATTTCACAAACGTACACACTAAATGCAATTTCTTGTTCTGTCTAGGATTTGTTTGTTGCAAATTATCTGCTTCCAAGAATTATATCACAAGAAATTAAGTTTATGAATAGTGTATGTCTCAGAGCTGCAATAAAATAGGTTACATGTTAGATAGTGTAATATTACTAGAGCTGTATGATGAAACAACACACTCGATTAATTAAATGCTGAACACAGTAAAGAAATACAAAATTATAACAAAAAGTTATAATATTTCGATATCAATATCAAGAAAGCAATATCAAGCATTCTAGCATCACAGTACATGTAAGTACGATCACTGCACATATTAAATATTTTAAATTTAATAGAATATGAAGATGCAAGACTATAAGTTCCTATTTTTGAACGACCCTGGTATACCATCGTAATGGAAGAAAAACAAACATCAATAAAATGGCCATGCTGAAATGGAAAATCTAAAATATGTTCGTCAGTCCCTTTTTATTAAATTTTGTTAAGTCCATATCTTAGCAACACTTGTACAGATTTTGAAATAATTTTGTTTGAATGTAAGGTACATTCATATGTTGCTCGCAAGACCTAGGTCATAGGTCAAAGGTTAATGTCACGTTTGAATTTTAAAGGGATCATATCATAAGGGTGCATTGACGCCCATGTTCTGTTATTTCTGAATTGATTCAAAAAAAGTCTTGGCATAACTGTGTTTTGGATTATAACACCGTCGCGTGTATATATAACACAACTACGCCTCAAAGGTAAAGGTCAAACTTCTATATGTACCCCAAAGCCATTTTATGAATTGTTCAGTGCATTGAATGTTGTGCCCGGTTAACAGTCATGTCATTCTGAAATATATGTTTAAATAAATGTATCGCACACACTTAACATGCAGACATCTTTCGTTACGATACATTGACGAATGATTCAGTCAAATTGTGTTTTTATTATTATTATTATTATTATTGTTATTATTCACGAATGCGTAATTGGAATGTTCCCAGAGGATATTTTATGAAATACTTTGCTTTAAATGTTAAAAGGTTTTTGGTTCTAACAATCATTATGGTAAATAATATTATACGTTAGAAAACAATTTATAAGTTTTTATATATAACTAATCAGAGCATTTTTTTAATATTTGCATTGTTTGTTAAAAATTTTTGTTAAATACTATCAGTATAATTATGTGTATAAATTTAACTGTGAACACATCTACCTCATATTCTCGCAAAACTGATACAATGATACAGATATAAAAGTGTTAATGCTGAAAATAACTTATACCAAATGAATTCTACAGACTTTCATTAGACGATAGAGTCATTATATATCTACATAGTAAACTTTCCATAAAAACCATTAACCCTAACACAATATTGGTGCAGTCATTGCTCAAATTATCATCGATGAAAAAGGACATGTGAACTTTGTACCACACCAAGTTGATTATTTGAAAACCAGTCATTCTGATTGACCTATATTATATTATCTGGTCCCCCCCCCTCCCAAAAAAAGGGACAAATTTGTCCTCAATAATGCCTGTTTATTATGACGGGTTTCGTTTTTCTTCGTTTCTATTGATATAAACATAATAGTATCTTCCAAACGAGTGTGTACGTTTATGTGCTTGTTGTTCACTTATTTTAGTTTCTTTGTTTGCTTTAAAAAAAAAAGTTACAAATCAATATTTAGTTATGAATTTCATGGCATCTGTAACAGCAAAACATTCTATGATAAAAGACGTCCCAATCAATTTTATATATTTAATCTAATTTGGATAAAGTCTGAAGAAATACTAAACAGGCAATGTTATGTAATCGGTGCATTTATATCAGTTTCTATGAGAACATTTAAGTAATACACTGCAACTCATTCTTATTCAGAACAATGAGTCATTTTTATCAGTGAAAGGCATCTATGTGAAAACACAGCTATGATATCAGAATTATTTTAAAACGTGGAAATCGATTTTCTCTTTCTGATCATCTATTGACTTTTTTGAATGACTCAAATACTAAAAACGCAAAGTCTATTTAACGATTGCGAGAAATGTATTATAGAATTAGTACCGACAAATGGTTAAAAATTTCACCGCCTGCGTCTTAAAATAATCAAACACATAACAGTGTATACAAAATAACTATAACATTAAATTATTGAATATATAACTGTAATTGAAATTTAAATAAACTATTATACTTTCCTGAAGCTTATTTAATGTTTGTCTTGCATTGTAAACAACAATACATTTTCATCAATTTATGTCTTTTAAACCTACCCTTTGTCTAGACGCATTAACCCTTATCTTCAAGTAATGTCTTCCATCTATATAGGAATGTCTCGTTGAATAACATGTTATTTATTACTTCAAGATAGTTTTATACATTAAAACATATAATGTAGGCGTGGTTTAGGGTTCTGATAGATAATATGTTTTGTAAACAACTACAACAGGCACGACAACACGATTCCTTGACATTGTAACTATCTTAGATAACAGATAATGTAGAGTGTTAAAGCTTCACTTATCTTTAAAACCGATACAAATTGCAAAGATAGTTAAGGATTTCAGTGTTAAAAGACTATCATTTTGAACATTGATTGACAAGAAAATGAAAATAACCGATAAACGAGCTGGCTCATACACGACATGAAATCTTCAATAAACCTTCTAAAACAGCAGTTCGATTATTTTATTCTTCATATAGATTGATTTCGACAGTTTAAGTTGTAGGATCATTTTCGAAAAGAATATGAAAACAGCGTTATGGTGTTTTAGGAGCAGTTTACTCATCTAATAAATTTTTCATAAATTGTTAAATAAAAGTCGTTACGCTACAAACCATAATTGCAAAAAAAATGATTTAATAAAATCATTATGTTCATCGGAAAAGAAATCTCATAAATGCTTATGTGTGTGTTACAATATCTCTAAACAATGCGCATTGTATATCTTATATTATTTCTCTGCTGTTTCTTTCAAAATGCTTCGAAATATTATACTTTAAATATAGTTTAGGTCTTTTTGCATTCCAAATAGCAAAATAATTATAAGTTGAGTGTCTCTTCTCCTAAATAACCAAACTATGTTACTAAGTATGAACTAATTAAATCCAACATAATGGACATGAAATTACGCACTACGTACAGGTTAGTATTTAATTCTGTTTGAACAAAAATAATTGGTCAAGCGACCAATTATTTTTGTTAATGCGTATTATTAAACATCAACCTATGTAATGATTCAACCAAATACAAAGAATTTCTCTAAACTGTGTGAACATTGTCGCCCGATAGCCCCGCCCCTTTGCGCCTGCACATATACTCTACAAGATGTGTACACCTAGTCAAGTTTCTTGCATGTCACTCACATTTAGATAAGCTAAATAAATGGTCCTTTCAACATATAATCAGGCACATTTTTTTCTGAAATGTCTTATTAAGATTGCACCGAATTTATACCTTTGTCTACAGTAAATGCAGTTCATTCATGTCTAATGAAAGAAAATAATGTTTAGTTTACTTTTTCTAGAAAATATAAAGTCTAAAACAGTCATCAATTTATAACAAACATTTTTCGTAGAGTTAAAAGGATATCAAAAAGTTAATGTGTAATCATTTGTCTCTGCGTGCCCCATGTGTATTATCTATGTAATAAATTTGATCGTATCCTCACATTTAGAAACACCTGACCTGGCCTTATTATTTTTTACGTTGGCATGGTTATGAAGCCAAAGTGTTGTGTTGAAACTTTGCCCTATCTTCATATTTTACATTTCAGAGTGCAACCCACACCTCTTACTCCTCGCTAATGTAATGGATTATTGGAATTAGTTAGACTGGTTAGACGACTAAGTAAATTTTATTTAGTTAGTACACATTAATCAAAGTTAGAAATTTGAAAAATACTGCAATGTGATTGGACATTAAATTATGTTGATCATTAAAATAATGTATCGAATCAAGGGTATGATTTATATACATTACAGGACAGGTGTTACAACGCTGTAAAATATTTTGAAATATAAAACTAACCGTTTTATTTCTAAGTTGTTTATCTTAGATATAATAGGTATACTTTCATTAATATTTTTTGCATAAACTTTCATCACTATCAGTTATATTCTATTATGCATACGAAATATTATAAAATAAGTAATAGTAACATCCACGGGAAACATTTGAGGCTATCAGTGGGGGTAAACTAATAAGACTAAGTGTTTTTTTTTTTCAGATCAATGCAATCTAAACTCGCAATTAAAGAATATAAGTTCGACTTTTGTCAAAGATGCAAATTGATTTCAACGAATGAAATTTGAAAAAGTACTCAAGTAATTGTATAATTAAACAAACAAATATCTTCTTATTATTAACACTTAAATGTTTAAGTATATTGACACTAAAATGTTTAAGTATGAACACAGTTTCATAATTAGATTTATGAGCTGTAAACTAAAAGATAAGATTTTAATGCGAGACATTAAATTATAACATTAACCCATTTCCTATGCTAAGTTTTCTTTCGTGTATATTGTTTATAACAGAAAGAAAAAGAAATGTAATAAATTATAGAAAAGAATATCCGTTAATGATTTGTTTAAGTTTTAGAAGTGCTCTCTCATCGGAAAAATACTTGCACAGCAACCGATGTAGAAATTAGAAATGAAAGAAAACTTAATATAGTATTTGCATACCTGCACTGCTAAAACCCGTAGTAGTAATTTAACGCAGGTGGTTTATTCGAAACTGCATGCTAACAATCGTAAACAACAACAGTAAACTGACTTTTGTTACATTCACAACAAAAGTGAAATGCAAATAGGTGATGAGCTTCTGCTACTTTCAAACTCTTTAACGTTTGTAGCGCAATTCAAATGAAAAGTATTTTCTTTTAACGCAGTGGTTAAAACATCAATGTTGTAGTTAGTCATTATGATTAGGATTGGAAAATCTTTTCTGGTTTTGAATTACTCTGCAAGCGTTTATATTAATATTTTGTGCATGTCACAATAAAATTGGAATGTCGACTTCGACAATATATCTAAATAAACTAATCTATGGTATTAACTTTTTATAGGCCAGTTAAGCCGGTGCTAGGGGCGTGGACAGTAACTTGCCTTTTTAATGCACAGGCTCAATCCCCAAACCGAGTCTGCAATATTTTAAATATTGTCGTTTTACGACGTTTTTTAAGGATTCCGTGTTTTTTCTCTATTTTAAAAAAATAAAATGTTGTAATTAAAGGTATGATTACTTTATTTTTATTTTATTCTATCGCACAAATTGCTTGAAAATTATAACTTTTTATTCCATTTGACCAGTAACTAATAAAGTATTCTGTAAATATTCAGATATGCTAATACAGTGTTGGAAGAAAAAATCGAGATGAAATTCTCGTTATGCTATTGCATTGATAATTTGTTTCTTTAACTATATTTACTAAATATTTATACCAACATACAGATAGATACAAGCATTTGTGTATTTTTGCAAAACAGTGATGTCAATTTACTATGTTGATCTCTATTTACGTTATATGGCTTTTTTAATTCAGCCTTTCCTTATTTAGATCCTGGAGAAAATATTGACAACAGACTCAAGGACATCATAAATAATTCGTTGCGATGTGTTTCTTTTGTTTTATTTAAACCTGCATTCTAGATAAGGCTGTTAATATTGTAACGTGTATCTAGCGAATATACAGCGATAATTAATATATATATATATATATATATATATATATATATATATATATATATATATATATATATATATATATATATATATATATATATATATATATATACATGTATAATACGTCTTTCGTTGGGCTAACAGCCGTTTGATAAGATACGAAATATATTGAAATCAAATATATATATCAAATACAATAAACTTGAATTATGCTTAAGGTTTTCTCAATTATATAATGATTTTAACAATAAAACTTTACCAGCCTAATAAAACACTATTTTTACAATTCAAACATAGATTTCAAGCCGATACCCGATAATTTCAAATAGTCCAGCGATTACCTCTCTATGTATGAAGCGAGACTTCTATTAAACAGAAAGATAAGCTGCTGGTAAGGATTTATTATCCCATTTCAACTATTTTTATCTTTATAATCTTTTCTTGTTTGATTTACGTTTTAACTTTTAATATCTAGACGTTACCAATTCTCTGATAGCAAGACTTATATAAAATATAAAAGTTTTAAAGTACACAGAGCTTCACAATCAGGACTTTGCCAAATAAAGCCATAGTATGAGCACTTTTGGCTCTGGTCACCTATATTATACCTGATGAGATGTGGGTGTAGAAAAGTTAATTTATAATGGCTGGCATGATTAACCATATTGGCCAGAATATCTGCGCACTTGCGGGTCATAACGTACATAGATGATATAATATAACAAACATGGTATATTCAATACAAATCTAATGATTTGATTTATTTGATCGGAAGAACTTCTAACGACAGACCATTTACCTGTTATCGGGTTTAAAGAAGTCGGTTTATATTCTTCCTAACACTTATGATTTTAAATGCTAAAAATATATTTGATTTCCTATAAAAGTAAAGTGATGCGTTTTATTGCTTACCAAAGGAACTTTTGAAATTGTTCTGCACTGAACATATATCAACTTTACTCTGAGGATATGGTTATACTAAATATTTATAACAAGATAATTTGGTTTTTACTAGCTGTTGGAACAGACCATTATAGTGTAATTCGAGAGTAAATGTTTACGACGGCTCAGTTAAGCTTCTGCTTCACCCCAATACTGATGACAGTCGGTGATTTCTGGTGCTGTAATTCGTGGACGGTAGCTTGTAAATACATATACTGTCCATGAACCGGTTCAGCCAAACCGAGCTTGCAACATTTAACGTTTTGGACCTTCTTCAGAAATCCTGTTTTTCTCTATTTCGATTTATTTTCTGGCATATTGCATATTCATTGTTGTCTTTAGAATTTTGCAAAAATATGTGACTCAGCAAATGAAAGGTACTTATGATCAATTAAGCTCTTTTAGCATGCTTTTTGTCTGTTTCAAACGAGTCATATTCGTCTCCTATATAGGATTAGATCTGGTTTTTTTGTGTGTGTGTTTTTTTTTATTATTTTTTTTTTTCAATTTTTAGTTGTTTGAAGTAAAGACCTTTACCACTCGGCTACAATCTTTTCTTACAATGCACGTTATATAAACAATGTGATGAAATAGTGATCAAAATGTCAACAATATATGTGTTATTTAGTACTTTGAAGTAAGCTCATTTTATAACTGTCATATAAACACGCTCAATTTTTTTTCAGCAGGTGTGTGTTCAAGTATTGTTTAGAGGCATTTAAACAAACTAACTCTAGGCTTTTTAGGTATGAAAATAAAAAAAATGTGAAGGTTCGATACATAAATAGATTCGGCTTCACACCCTGTCCTGTCCTGTTTTTGTTTTGGGTCCTGATGGGCTCCTTGCCAGTGGTCCCGTATTGCTGAGTCGTGTGGGGTTGCGTTCATTGAACGCCGCCCTTCCTTGGTGATCTTGTTTTTCATATTTTACAGACATTAGTGTGATCATATTCATTAATAAAAGCCACCATTAAATCATGAATTTAACAACAGATTATAAACACATATCTAAGTGACCAACAGATACCCTGTTTAAGATAAGTTGCTTATAACAGTATCATAAGCGGCGATACTTCTGTGCTCGTATAACGCCAAGGGTGCTTGTGTAAAGCATGCTGCGTATGACTCCAGGGCGCCATTGCAGTGTTCACATCAGAGTTCTGTATTTTTGGCCGTCTTTAAAAGTCAATGACCAAAGTGGCACATATGAAAACTATGTTTAATTTCTGATGCATTTCTTGGTAACAAAAGATGTAAATGTATCGGCAATTTGGCTTAATTGTGCTTAATCAATCTCATTTTGTATCTAATTTTGTAATCAATTGCTTCCTGCATGAGCAAATATCTTGTTGAAAAACATATTTTATTTTTTAATTACCTACTGTAAACAAATGTTATCTGATTATAGCTAAAACAGGATTTATTAGTTTATTTATCTCGCATGTGTTATAATGGTTAAATTACATGTATTACTCGTTTCCATACATTTTTAAATTCTTTTCTAATGACTGTAATTCTGTGATTGTAAACATTAGAAATTCAATTGTAATTGTAACTAATTTTTGTATAACATTATAACCTGGAGGTTTGTGGCCTTAACACTTTTTCAAAAAGTTGGAATTAATGGTTAAAATTGTCGATCTTTTATGCACTGATGTCATGTTGTATGTATATGTTTGTTTACCCTAGGTATAAATATATATGATATTCTAAAGTATCTAAACATTGCTTCTAAAACAAAGGTACATCATTTACTTGTTTCATACATTCTTGCAACTGTATTCTGCTACGCATAGTAATAAAACATTATTTCATTGATGTTTGTCATTTTTTCATGAAATTTTCTACTTTTTGTGCTAGAACCGCTTGTTTGCAAAATCAACAAGAGCACGCTAGGAGGAGCAAAAATTGTGACTTCTGTAAAACAGCCATCTTTCATTTTACCCATTTATTAAGAAAATACAATGTATGTATACATAAATTAAAGAAATTGATACATAAACACATTTAAATAAAGTAATACCTCCTTCAAAAAGCAATCCTCCTTTATAGCTAAATAACCTTCATGTATATACAGTTGCTGTTTCCAAAGCACCACCATCAAGTTGATATCTTGCAAGTAAAAATACTACGACGGATGGACGGAAAGGCGCAAGGGGTATAACATAATATAAGCAAATTTGTTAGGGCATATAATTAATGTACTCATCCTATGAAGTTTGACAGTTGTAAAACTGTTAACAATATAAAGGTCATTTGATATTGACCTTTGACCTTGTGACCTCAATATAGATAGATCAATAGGGGTCTACTTAATATGGACACTCATATTATGAAGTTTGAATATTGTGGGCTAAATGGAACTTAAGTTATGCTCCAGAAACCACAATTTTCAGTATAAAGATCATTGTGATCCTGACCTTTGACTTTATGACCCTAAAAGCAATAGGGGTCATGTATTGGACATGGTTGTTCATTACATAAATTTTACAGCTGTAGATTGATTAATACTTAAGTTATTGAGCGGAAACTGTTCTTAGTGTTAAGGTAATAGTGACCTTACCCCTTGACCTTGTGATCCGAAAATCAATAGGGGTCTTCTTCTCAATATGGACAATCATCCTATGAAGATTGAATATTGTGAGCCAAATGGAACTTAAGTTATGCTCCGGAAACCTAATTGCTAATGGACGGACGGACGGATAGACAGACGCATGGGAGTATAACATAATATGCCCCAAATTCTTTCGGACATATAAAAATTACAAATAAAATACTTTTTACTCTTTGCATTAAACTAATTGTATATGTCCTCCTAATTTTACATTTATATTCATCGGATGAACTTTGCCTAACAATAATGTTAAAATATTTTTTATGTACACACTTGTTGATATCTTTATTATATTTTTATACATATATGCATTTAATGTAAATATATTGGTTCTAAGTAAATACATTGTGCTCAACGGTTTAAGACCTTCTGGAAAATGCTTAAAAACATCTCTTTGTAAAATGAAGCACAATCCTTAAAATGTTTCAAATGAAATGCTCAGGATTTATGTTTGTAGCAAGATTGTAAAACTTTTTTGTAGTCAAGTATCATATCTTGAATCAGGTTGCATTATTTTTAGTAATTATACCATCACGGAAAAGCTCTTTTCACAGGAATTGTTGAGCCAACAAAGACAATACATTAAAAGGATAATGACTTTCCCTTAAGCACAGAAAGTGTAATGACCATCTTCATTCGTTGACTTTTACTTCTGAAAACGTTGCTGTAAAGTATTCCTTTGTAACAAAATATTGTTGTTTTTTTTCATTTGATTTAATCATTAATAGAGTGGCTTTTTAAGGCATAAATTAATAACAATGTGTCTTCTTTTACGAGTAATGTTGTAAGGAACCATAACGTTTAATGCCTGGCAAATTTTACAGCTTATTGAAAAACCACCAACAAGCTGAAATGATAGAGAAATACAAATAGTTTGTCTCACGATACTGATAAGAATAAAAATAAAATAAACCGATTACAAGTAGGTTTCTGTTAACTGAAATTAAAGGCCTGAATATTCCTCATACATTAAGATGCAGAAATTAAGTAAAATCAATCGCAATCACAAACATCCAATTACGAGCGACGCGACATTCCTTTGACGTTCATGTCTTCAATGTCTTTACGCTGCAGTTCTTAATATCATCTTCATCGTATTAAATTTTCTTTTATTTCCTTTAGTTTTTCCATTTCCTACCTATTTATAATATAGAATTTAATTGGGGAGCTGCCACAATAGAAAGTCGTACTTCATTGTTAATCTTTGTTCTCATGATTTATCGCTATCCTTCATTAAGGTGCTCAATAAACAGGACCGGAAATAGGGTCAACTTTGCCGTGTGTAAATTAAGGTTTCCCTTTATGTCAAACTATACGATATATGCTTACCCTCCAATATATCTCGATTGAAATCATTCTTGCATTTCTATCAATCAACTAACAACAAAATATCTGACACAGCAAAGTACGAAAATGATCAGAATATATGTCTTAACTTTAAAAAAGCCTTTGTCTATATTTAGACGAGCAATATTCGTTAACCATTTAACATGGTTTAGATTTAAAGTCTTGCGGGCACCACCTATGTAATATGTCAACTTTCAATTTTAACTGATGGAGAAAGACTTCAAGTGCCACGCCATACATTATTTCAGACTTTGGCGGGCATCCGTTTGCTATCTGAATACCTTCATCACATGAAAGATTGCAAGTCGTCGGGAAATCGAATTCACATCGACGAGAGACTTGTGGTTTGAAGTCAAAGACGTTAACCACTTAGCTATAACGCCTCTTATAATACCAGTTTCACATCCTACATGATTAATAGGCTTTAAGTAAAATAATTTCGCAAGATCTCCCCGTACATTTAATCAATGATGTTATATTTTCGATCCTTGAAGATCGTTCAGCACGACATTGTTGTTGTGTTTACATGTTATGTGGTACTTTTAGTTTCATCTATTTGGACATTTTCATCTTGGGTGGTTCCAGTATTCCTGCTTGAATACTGTATAATCACCCTTAGGATATGTTGCCTGCTTTTTTAAAATTGTCTTTTGACGTCTTATCTGTGATATGCAGGCTGCATAACCTCAGATCCCCTTTCAAAATTCCATTTTATTTAGTTCCGCCCATTGTTTTCTCGTTTAGGGCAAAAGCATTCTTTTACTTGGGGACCATACGCCGCTTTTCATGGAATGGCACTTCTGTGTCACATTGAAGGTTCCATGATAACCGCCGTATGAACACATCTGCGGATGTTTCTAAATTCAAAATTTCACCATGTTCGTGTTAAATGTTGAATTCTGCTTAAGCCGGTGCTAAGGGGCGTGGACGGTAACTTGCACTTTCCAATACCGTCCATGAACAGGCTCAATCAAACCGAGCCTGCAACATTTTCAATTGTGTTGTGTTGGACCTTCTTTAGGGATTCTGTTTTTCTCTATTTTAGTCCTTAATTGATTTTCTCTTTCATTATCTATGTTTTAAAAACAACACACAAACGTTATTAAATAATGATATATTTAAAAAAAACAAGTGAAAGTTTTTAAATTTTTTTTCTTTTTATATTATTCAAAAACTTGTTTAAATCAGTTTTCACTGAATGGGTTTAGCTGCAGAACACTTTATTGCTAGCCATGGAGTATGATAGTTTATGATTTATTAAAATGTGTAACTAATTATAATTTCTATCTTTTTGCCCCGTCAAATAAAATCGCGTTTATACTGCATTGACAGGACTTTTTTAAGATTTGCGAAATCACAATAAAAATAGGAAAGTTTTATGAATTTAAAGAATTCAAAGGAAAGCTCAAGCGCTCGTTCTATGTCTATTACACTGAGTTTTCCACAGTAACATCTCAGTTTACGCCTACAATCTCCACCTAGGATATGCATAGCGGTCGCAATACGACATCTAACGCATTCTCGGAGCTCATATTGCGTAGTATTACTGCGTAACTAATGCGTCCTTTCGGCGATTCTGTTAGTGAAAGAACGCCTAATGACCACGTTTGTTTTGAGAATGCTTTATATGACCCAAACGTTTGTACAGGCGATGCCATTGCAACGATACAGTGATAAATGCAATCGTACTGCGCTTAATTCAGGATTCTGTATTTTGTCTTTGTCGTGAAAATGTCGCCCTGGTGTGAGAGAGGTTTAATATTCATGGGAATACAAAACAAGAACTTTTTCAGATATACACACAATCAGACTCGATATTCAACATTATTCTAACACTCCTCGTGATTTTGTTACTAAAGACAAAGAAGAAAAAACACGGTGTTAAACTGCCAATAAACACTGGTTAGGGACTACATGTTCATGGGGCTTTTATGTTTTCTCGCTCGATTATATAGTTTACAAAGCCTTTTAAAGCAACAATAAAAAGGCATTTTTATTTATATTTTCAGTTTTTATAATGTTTTCATTTCATACAATACCGAAATAATATCTCACATACACATACGCCACAGATTTGATCCATATCAGTTAATAAATATTTTGACAAAACGGCGCCAATCCGAGCAGCGTAATGATGTTATCCTAAGCATAAACGCTGACGTCATTTCAAACATACAAGAATGATAAACTGGGCACTGATGTAAACACAATACAATCCACTCTAAGACGTAAGTTTTTATTGTTGAAAACTTGGTGAAAAAAAACGTGTTTTCTTATTTATTATTTTGTTTAATAATTTCTATATCTTAGCAAAAGTAGGTTGCGAAATCGTACAGCGTTATACCACAATCGGCACCGGAAATTATTTCCGCTTGAAAAAAATTAGTGAGCTTCCTTATTTTATTTTGTAAGAATCGAAATGATATCGGTCTGAACGGTGTTTATCGGCTATTGTACACCTGTTTTGTAGTTTTGATGCGAAAAATTAACCACTCAGGCCTACGGCCTCAGTGGTCAATTCCTAGGCATCAAAACTCAAAATCGGTGTTAAATAGCAAATAAACACCCCTAAAATATAATAAACAAGATCAACAAAGAAAGGCGGCGTTCAATGAACGCAACCCCCATACGACCCAGCAACAAGAACCAGTGGCAAGGAGCCAAGGCGGACCCCAAACAAAAACAGGACAGGGCACAAGACAGAGCACTGATATTATTTTTTAAATGCATTTACTGTTGCCTTAGATTAAGGTAAAATTATAGATTTTTCTTGATATGAAGTTATAAATTCTAAAACGCTGAAAATATTTTTGTTGAAAATCTTATTGATAGCAAATATGAAATTATCAGCATCACTTATTTTCCTTTTATGTTTTTCTTTTTCCAATTTCTTTTTGAAATACCTTTTTACATTCTGTTTAAGTTACTTTTTTAAAATTATCTACTTATTTAGATCTGTTGTTTAGCTATGAAAATGTATTCATACAATGTAACAAGGTATGTATGACAAGTTTATCTTCGTTCAATGATAAGATTTTTCGTCTTCGATAAATGTTGAAGTAATCAACTAGCAGCCATACAGATGTGGCTGATCGATGGTTTTATGGCCTTTTGTGAAAAAAGTATTCACAGAAGTGTGTATTGTGCGTTGTTGGGGTTTTGTCATAAAGTGAATATCGGTGGTTTTGCAGAACCTCTGTTTTCATATATAGTTGAGTTACATTAAAACTGCATTCTGCGTCATTAAGACAAACATTTATTTTTAGGATTTAAGTCGTTTGCATAATAATAATATCAACTCATTTTATTTTTGATGTTAATTTTTGTCACGAATTGTTATTAGTACTTATCTTTGCTCTCCTTTTTGAACTGTCTGGGTGTACGTTAGCTTCAAAATTATAGTCGTCTTGTTATAGTTAACTAGGATGATTATTGTTTTACCCATGATAATTCGGGCTTGGTTAGGGACAGCATTTACCCTGATTCGCTATAAAGGACTTGAGATAGGTCTGGTCTTACATTTTGAATTATATACTCAAACACGAAAGACGTTTCATGGGGTTTGCCCTTATTTTGTAATATCTATTTATAAATCAACATTTATATCATTTTCTTTCCATAATATAGGACATATGATTAGGACGTTCAAGTACCGGAAATATTGTATACCTGATTTAATGTACGGGACAACGAAATCACAACGGAGTTTAGGTCACACAGTGGTAAAATGCATCATGATCTTATGTTCTAATTAGACATGAATATTAATGCGTTAATTGCAAACATTACACAGCAAAAGATTTGTCTGTGAATATATTACAATTTTCGAAACGGGATTTGTGGATAAACATTTAAAAATATAAGGCGCATGTTTATTAATCGTAATATTATTATGCTACATTAAGACGTCATATGACCTAAATTATACTATATTCAATGAGATTCGTACATAAGTTTGAGCATTTATAATTGTTATTCGCAATATTAAGATGAGTGATTTGATATTGTAGGCATTAACAATTATCTTATGATTTCGAAAGTTATATTTCTCACTTAAAAATAATAGTTTATCATATAGCCAGAAAAGAAAAGCTCTCTGTTCTATTTCAAGATATGCTCTATTTTATCAGACTAAACTGTAAGTACCCTAGCTAAAACATAAGGATTTTTCTTCCTTACAACACTAAATTTAGCTTTTAACATATAATGTTAATTCCATAACGTAGCCTCGATGTTTATATTATGTTCTTAAGTAATCATTTGATGAATGGCATTTACTGTTGGTGACTGAATTGTACACCCCTCCAATTTACTTATAGACTAGTTCTATGTGTACTAAATATTGCTATACATTTTATGCTTGTTTTACTAAACCATAATCTCTAATTTACTAATACTGTTTGGTTGTGAATGATCTCTTTCTAAATAGTATACAATCATTGTTTAGAATAACAAATAATAAGAGTATCACAACTGCTTGATCATAGAAAATGAATGGTACAAAAATCCAGTCATTTGATATAAAAAAAATCATTGATAAGATCTGTCAATGCTGATATTAAGGTTTTTTCTTACTTTATCTCAAACATTAACATACACAAATTTTAATCATTGTCAAAAATCTGATGTGGAACTCATCAAACAATACCATGTGTACACAACCAGTTTATATTTGCATTTACCATTAACATACAAAGTCGAACCGATTAAACTTCAATTAATTTACGTAAATTTGTTTTTAAGGTTAACACTTAAAAAAAACGAATAAATCTAGTGTATATGTTTGATTCCGTTTGATAGGTCGTTTTGCGTTTTGCTTAAAGCATATAATTATAATTATTTTTCTGTCTGTAGTTAGTATGCGGAAATTGACATTAGGTACTTATTAAACTATTTTCATTGTTTTATATAAATGTTGTACTGTTAAACATGTATATAGCTGTTGTATGTAGTAATATTATAATTCTAACATACTTCAACGCATATAATCAGTATAAATATGATATATGAAAAGACATTTAAAAACAAAGCATATGGAATATTTTGTATATAACAGGACTGGTATACATTTCAACAGTGATTTTATTCAGCGATAAAATCACAGTTTGTGATATATTATTTTTTTAAATTAATTATGCTGAGAAATATGTCGTCAAAATTGGTGATGACGTAGAAAGATGGCGGCGCCCGTATCTTTACAGGACAGATTGTAATCACAACAAATATTAACACTTTCGAGGTAATATTTAAGTTTTATTTTGTTTTTACATGTAGGACTTAGGAATAATAATTTTCATAATACAACTTGTTTTCGTTAAGATAACGAAAGAAAGTAACATTCATTTTTCACGAATTTTCAACATGTGTCATTAAGTACATGATCGTTAAAAGTGGAGCTTTAAGTTATCTACATTAATTTTAACTAATTGGCAACGGCTGCAGGCTATAATCCCGTAGGCGTACAAATAATCTGCAAACCATTGACAAGCATGAGCCATTCCCGTTGAAAAAAATTCTTAAGAAGGCCTTAAACTAAAAAGAAAAAGATAGATTCGTAATGACATATTTTATTGTGTTTATTAGTTTAAAGCTGTTATAAGTTTATCTCTCCCGTCACCTCCCAACCCGTCCCTTAATGAAGAAAACATACAAACAAAATTAAGCGAATAAAATTAAGCGGGCCAGATTTTTATTGAAATTTTGTTGCCGTATCAAATACTGATATTCTTTAACGTCATTGAAGTATATCGACTGCATGACCGAGTGGTTAGTGTCGTGGGCTGACGATCCGTTAGTTGTGTGTTCGATTCTCATGAAGTGAAAGTGAGAATGAAGTTATAGAGGCACCTGATATATCCATTGAGTCACGTCTCAACATATATTTTACAGCTAGTCTGGTTTTTGGATCCTGTTAATGAAGGCATTCAAGGTAATGCTGGCAATAACCAAAACAGTAATGATCCGCAGAGTGTCATTGATAATCTGAAACACATTCATGACAGTGGCTGTAAATGTACTAAAAACGGCTTCAGTAACTCATCCTTTCCTCCGATTGAGTCAAATTTTCTTAATCTAAGGGAAATAACAAAAAATGAGAAGGAAATGCTAATAATGGGCACTCTTTAAAAGATCTGACATAAAATGTTAAGACGATCGCAAACGCTCCCGTTATGATTATTTAATTGATGGAGTAAAAGTGTGCCTTGAAACCATTTTTGTGGTCTTTGATTTAAAGACAGGCAACTGAGAAATATCAAACACAATATGGACGAACACGGTGCTTAACAACGTGTTCACGGTCATACAGGAAAACGTGCTCCAGACGTTATTAAAGATGCAGTTCAGTATATACTGAGTTACGCGAACGAGGGTGGTGGATTACTTCAGCCTGCAGTACTAAGGGGGAGATTTGGCCCCTAAATATTAACCGTCGCCCGATACAAAGCATTCAGTGCACAATGGTTACGTAACCCGATGTACGGAAGTTGAGAAGCGGTATGTTGGTTTATCAAAATTTAAAGATAATATATTATATGGAAAAATTGTGTGTCCCATAAGAAATGCCTGGCCAAAAGAGGATGTGTGTAAAGCATGTGAGGACTGTAAACAGGATATTAAGCACGCCCGTTTAACTCACAACGAGTGTAAAATGTCCATCGGTAAAAATGTTGTGAGCAACTTTCCTTCCTCGTTGTGAGCACCCATCTATGACGTGTGACACAATAAACAAGGTGAGTTTTTCATAATTTTTGAAGATTACAGACATAAAATTTATGTAAAAAAATCGGAATGCAGTTAGCTTGCGATGTGTTTTCCGAGTATGCACATGTAAAGATATTGCCTGTTGGTGGACAATTTGGTGGAAATACCGTGCGACGCAGTCACTCGGGGTAGCTGGAAAACTGGAGACAACTTCTCTCCGGACCAAATTTAACATTGAAAAAAAAATATGAAAAACTCACCTTGTTTATCGTGTAACACGTCATAGATGGGTCCTCACAACGAGGAACGGAAGTTGCTCACAACATTTTTACCGATGGACATTTTACACTCGTTGTGAGTTAAACGGGCGTGTTAAGCTTGCCATGAGTGAAAACGACAAGATAGAGGCAACCTTGAAATACCATCAACATGTGCTGCAAGCTAGAAAGGAACGTGACCTATATGTGGAACTTGTAGAAAAGTCAAGATCAATGTTTGTAAACCGGGAGCAATACGGCCAGGCTGCCGGTGATAACTTTTCTACAAATGATGTACATTATACGTTCGAATTCAGTCAGTATGTTAAGTTGCCACACCATGCACAAAAAAGGGACACACATTTTTCATTCAGGTAGGACTTTCAATCTAATTATGCTAATTATTTATTTTTCGTGTATACACTGTAAACTTTTTACGTTTCTTTAAATAATCTCTTGAAACTGAACTTTTTTACTGTTAAGTATTCTTTTTTTTCTAAAATGAACATGTATTGAGATTAAATAGGAAGAAGTAATGATTATTATTATTATATTTTATTTTTTTAAATTTTAGTATTAGTCGAGTTTGTCAATTTTTTAACATTGTATGTAATTAAATATATGGATGTAAATCTTTTCTTCGGGTCAGAATGAGAATAGATACGTACTGTCACGGCGTACGATGATTGGATCGCATAGATATCACAAATACATGATGCAGTTACCAGGACATACAAGGTAGTTTTGAATTTTTAATTGTTCTATTTAAGGGACTCCACTGAGGTTTTTTGACGATGACGGGACTGGAAATAATTTTTTGAGATTATTACTCCATTTGATGTAGGTCTATCCTAATAACTTATGTGTAAAATTTTTAGCTAGCTCCATTTTTTCAGAATAATTATTATAATGGTGAAAAATGACCTAAATTTGAAAAGCGTTTAAACGCTTTTCACTCAAATCAGACTGAGAATAGCACAAACATATGATTTTCAATGCATTTCTTGTATATTTCCTAGTAATATTTTATTTATATTTTTGTTTAAAGTGCTCGTGTTTATCTATGTGAAAAATTAAAATGTTATGTTTTAGGCTTATAAACCTCAGTGGAGTTCCTTTAAACAGTTAACAAGCGATTTAGTTAGTTATTTAGGAAAGATAAGTACGCCGAAATACATATAACATATTAATTTGAAGATGTTCCTCGCAGATTCAAAAAAGTACCGAACATTTCAAAATATCACCACTTTCGATTCACGTCACTTGAACCCGGTAGCTGCAGACGATACAGATGAAACAAGATTTGTATTTTGTAAGACGAACTATCTAAAAATTGATAGAAATGACCTTCAATCTGTCATTAACGCTGCAGGATTAAGCCGTGAACGTCAGACGTACTTGTACCGTCACGTCAGACCACTTGTGAGACGCCCGTTCCAGGATGGTCTTTGCCCAGTTCCCCCTTCAAGCGATGCGCATTGATTATTTATGCAGATTTCTGTACACTAGTTCTTAAAGTGTCAAGTGTCAAGAATTTATTTAAGCTGATGTATCTCATGATAAACTTGCTACTCTGTGTACAGTCTTTACTGTTTTGCCTCTACGATCACAACGTTGTCGTAGTAACTGATTTTGTGACCCATAAGCATTTATGTAACATTGTAATGTTCTTTAAATAATGTTTTATTTGATTATTACAGAAAAAGAGAATATTGTGAATATTGAATGTGTGTACGTTTATACTAATTTTTGAGCAATTTTTTTTCAACGACTTTAATAAATTTAGTATTGAATCTACTCGAAAATAATATTTTATTTATTGCATATATATTTTTTTTGTTTTTGGGTTTTACGTCACATCGACACAGTATAGGTCATATCGCGACGTTCCAGCTTTACTGGAGGAGGAAGACCTCAGGTGCCCTTCCGTGCATTTTTTTAGGCACGAACGGGCACCTGAGTAGAACCACTGACGTTCCGTAAGCTAGCTGGATAGCTTCCTCACATGAAAGAATCCAGTCCTTGTCGGGATTCGAACCCACAGCGGTTTGAAGTCAACGACCTTAACCACTCGGCTACGGACGCCCCCTTTATTGCATATATAAAATAAGAACTATTAACTGTTAAAAAAGAGTCATTTTTCATTGATGCGCCTGTAGTATACGCTTACATAAGCATGCTTTAACGCAATGTTTTTATAAAGCGCAAATGACGTCACGTTTAAGTCTTATTACACTAGTGTTTGATCTTTTTTTATAAAATGGCTTTATTACACTCCTGCGCTGCGATTTATGTGATAAATGAAATTATATTACGTCAGATTGTCGCTTTACGTATGTTTATAAAATACATTTCTTACGTCGTTTCGACGTTTTGGGATGATGTTATCAACGTTGACGTTAGTGGCGTTACTTGATATCGTCTTTTCAAAGCCGTTACGTTTAAGCTTTTACGTGCAAATGTGAGTCGTTTAAAGTACAGAAAGGCATATATTTCAAGAAAATTTAAAAAATGCACTAACGCATGAAAATATCCAAAAAATACTTTAACCCTGTTTATGCTTGGCACGGCTCCTTTTATGATGAATTAATCTAATATATCATCAATAATTTGCACATTCTTCTGATATAAATGGTAATGCAATCGGAATAATATCGATTAAAATAATTCTTGTATAGTGAAATGAAGTGTGTCACAATGTTAAAATATAACATTCAAATGAAATTACTAGCACTTAAATAAATAAAAGCAGAAAACATTTATTTTTTCTTAAGATTTTATTAAAATAAAAGAACACTTTATTTGTATATAATATTTTTTTTCTTAGTCTGTCCAACATTTGAAATCCATCCTGACACGACAGAGAATTGTATTTCCATAAGCAATTATTAGTCTCTACGACTTATTGATTAAAGTGTACAAAAGCAGTTTCCATTTTCAAAAACAAAATGGCACACACAGTCATTGTCAACGCTTAAGATGATTTTTCCATGAAAATAATTGCTGGGGGACACGGTGAGTACATCTTAAATTTCCTCCCTGTTACTTCCATCTTTTGGTACATGATGTGCATTTTAAATGTTTCCCACCACATGAATTTGAAAAGGGATCAGTTATTGTTTTTGTTGTTTTTTTAATAATTTTTCATCCCGTCACATTCCTTTATGTCACACTGAAATGTTGTGACAGGAAGTATTGCTTATGTGACAGGAAATAAAAATTTAAAAAATGTTTTATTATGTAATTGTCCTTTTCCATGCTTATGGGACTACATTAAGTTTTTTTAAGTACATTTACGAGTTATGATCAAAAGGTTCTCGGTCCGATATACTTTTAGCCACTACACTGACATTTACACACGATACATCGTTACCGATATCTTATTGAAGATTACTGATCGAGTTACACGCGGTTTTACACAGATTAAGTAACATAAAACACACTTTGATCAGTAGAGAGGTGTGTCATTTAGACCAAATGAAGAAAGTTGAAATCAGAGCCGTCATTTATTACCTCTGCAAGAAAGGGATGTCCCCCAAGGAAATCCATGAAGACTTCATGGATGTACTTGGGAAGGAGACCCTTTCCTATAGCACTGTGAATAAATGAGCTTCTGATTTCAACAGGGGCAGGGAGAGCATTGAAGATGATGAGCTGCTTGGGTGGCGAAAATAGGCTTCCAACGATCAAACTGCCGAAGCTGTGCACGATCTTGTCATTTGCAACAGAAGGCGAGACCTGCGAAGCATTGCTAGGGAAATGGGTATAAGCTTTGGTTCAGTTCAGGCAATTCTGACGACTGATGTCTATGGCATGTCAAATGTTTCCGCTGGATGTGTCCCCAGACAGTTGACTGACGACCTGAAACGGACCAGACTTGACATTTCAAGATATCTTTTGTCTCGCTACGAGGATGAACCTGATTTTATCTACCAAATCGTAGCTCAGGATGAAACATGGGTCCATCACTTCGATCCAGAAAATAAACTAGAAATGTGTCATCATGCCACGGATGCCCCCGCATGCAGCCAAAATTTCAGATGGTGCATTAATTATTTTTTTCATTTTAAGTTCAAAGGCCTTAAAACTTTTCAATGTCAACACAAACCTTTTTCATACAATGTTTAAGGCACTGAAATTATTCAGTCTTAATCTTTTAAAAATAGCATATTGCATATTTGTAGCCAAAATAATGGCTAACAGTAGGTGTGCTGAAACTAAAAGTTCAAAATTTTTCCAACATTCAGGAAAGATAAGTTTGTCTAAAATCATTGAACCACGACCAAATTCAAACTTGAACTGCTTATTCCTTAGATGTATCTATATTATTTTCAAAGTGAAAGGGACATAGCTCTGCCAAAAAATCATCAAACCATGACCAAATTCCAACTTGACCTGCCCATTCCTTTGACATATCCATATGTCAAATTTGAGTTGAATATGTAACACTGTTGGGTAGATAATGAACAGAAACTGTAAATTTCATATTATTTTCAAAGTGAAAGGGGCATTTCTCTGCCAAAAATCATTGAACCATGACCAAATTCGAACTTGGCGTGGGCATTCCAAAAACATATCCATATGTCAAATTTGAGTTGAATGTGTTGTACCATTTGGGAGATTATAAACATAAACTGAAAATTTCATATTACTTTCAAAGTGAAAGGGGCTTAACTCTGCCAAAAATCATTGAACCAAGACCAAATTTGAACTTGACCTGCGCATTCCTTTGACGCATCCATATGTCAAGTTTGAGTTGAATGTGTTGTACCTTTGGGGAGATAATGAACGGAAACTGAAAATTTCATATTATTTTCAAAGTAAAAGGGGCATAACTCTGCCAAAAGTCATCGAACCATGACCAAATTCGAACTTGACCTGTATTTTCTCATGACATATCACTGTGTCAAGTTTGAGTTGAATGTGTTGTACCGGTGGGGAGATAATGAAGGAAACTGAAAATTTCATATTTCTTTCAAAGTAAAAGGGGCATAACTCTGCCAAAAATCATCGAACCATGACCAAATTCGAACTTGACCTGTATTTTCTCATGACATATCCATATGTCAAGTTTGAGTTGAATGTGCTGTACCGTTGGGGAGATAATGAACGGAAACTGAAAATTTCATATTATTTTCAAAGTAAAAGTGGCATAACTCTGCCAAAAATCATCGAACCATGACCAAATTCGAACTTGATCTGTATTTTCTCATGACATATCCATATGTCAAGTTTGGGTTGAATGTGTTGTACCGTTGGGGAGATAATGAACGGAAACTGAAATTTCATATTATTTTAAAAGTAAAAGGGGCATAACTCTGCCAAAAAGCATTGAACCATGACCAAATTCGAACTTGACATGTATTTTCTCATGACATATCCATATGTCAAATTTGAGTTGAATGTGTGCAACCGTTCTTAAGATAATGAACGGAAACTGATGATGACGGAATGACAGAAGGACGGAATGACGGAACAGGGTAACACTATATGCCCCGGCCATTACATGGCGGGGGCATAAAAAAGACAGAACATGCATTGAAGCACCCTGGCTCACTCCCTCCGAAGAAATTACAGAGGGTACCATCAGCAGGTAAGATGATGGCTGGATAGTCAGGGGAAAATTATAATTGACTTTCGAGCAAGGTCTTACCATAAACGGTACGTACTATGCAGACGAATTAAGATTCTGGAAACAAAGTGATCCCTCGGAAGCATTAATCACAACAAAATAACATAAGAATTGCAGACTCGGTTTGATTGAGTCTGTACATGAGGGTTAATGTATAAGTGCAACATCCCTCACGCCCCCTAGCACCGGCTTGAGCGGTACTCAATTCTCAACACTTTATAGTGTTGGCATCAATGATCCCGAAGGACCAGAAAATATAACAACACTGAAGTGAAGTACGGGGCAACATTTTACGGCTGCCACACGGCACTTGACACCTGCTGTTGTGAAGTACAAAATTCTGGAAACAAAGTGATCCCTCGGAAGCATTAATCACAACAAAATAACGTCTGCGTCAAGAAATCGCGCGTAAAAAGAGCGGCAAACTGACTTACGGCGTTCTGCTCCTGTACGACAATGCGCCAGCTCACACATCCCAAGTTGCGATGGCTGCTGCAACTGACTGCCGCTTTGAAATTTTTCCCAATCCCCAATATTCTCCGTACTTGGCCCCCTCTCACTTCTACCTGTTTCCGAATCTGAAAACCAAGCTTCATAGTAAGACCATAAGTTGAGTTCTCTGACTACCGGAAGTACATCGGGTCAAAAACGTTTTGATCAATCCTCGTTATTGATTAAACAGACATGCAATGGTTTATAAAATTGTTGATTATTACTTGCTTATTACTGGACTATTTATGTTATTTTTTACAAAAAAGACTTTCCACAAGAATCCACTCCATATCACCTTCATCATCAAATGACCTTCACCTTGATAGCAAAAATGTTCCAAAAAACTCTTATTAACAATTCACATTGTTAAACATATTTATTAGTGTATAGATTACTTTCAAAGTCACCAATGTTATATCTTCCGACAATACCTTTTATTAAATCTCAATACATACTGACCTACAAATGACCTTTATCTTTATAGTAAAGATGTCCAAAAGTTCGTCCAAAATATTCACACAAATTATTCCTTGTTTTACGCACAAAATGGCACTATCGGTCACAGGGCGAGCACGTCGATGCAGACAGGGAAGGGATGCTGATCAACAGAAAAGGACAGCTTATTTACAAAACGAAAAGAACACATATGCCAAGGACAAGAGACATGACATTAAAAAAGCTGTTAAATATATGACAGAAAGAAAATAAGAAAATCTAGAAAACAATGTCAAAATTACAAGTGTCACAGAAAAATCCATCAAAAACTCTTTTGAAATATTGAGACACCACAAACAACTCAAGAAACAAGAATCAATAACAATAAAACAAATAGCAAAATTCTGGAAACAAAGTGATCCCTCGGAGGCATTAATCACAACAAAATTACAAGGAAAATGCAGACTCGGTTTGATTGAGTCTTTACATGAGGGATACTGAATAAGTGCAACATCCCTCATGGTATTACAATATGATAAACAAGATCAACAAGGAAAGGCGGCGTTCAATGAACGCAACCCCCACATGACCCAGCAACAAGAACCAATGGCAAGGAGCCCAGGGGGACCCCAAACAAAACAGGACAAGTTCAGAATACGCGATCAAAGATAATTCGGTGTATATATGAGTTGTTAAGTCGAACAGAAAATGTGTTTCACTTCAAGAGAGAGAAATGGTTAATAAGTTTATGAAAGGTCAGATGTGTCTCGAATAACAACTGGAGTGCAGATCTACTTGACAAAGGGAAAGCATTAGGACAAGGAGAGAATTCTGACACATACATTTACAAATGTTTATTCACTTTACAGATCAAAGGCAAAACTAGATTTACTATCTTTATTGCTTGAAACTTTTCTTTCTGTTTAGTTTCTCCCATAGAAAATGATAGAGACACCTCTCTATGTGTAAGCACAAGCTAACATCAAAGCCCTTGCTGTCAGTGAACGCCATTACCTCTCAACTATAGTACAAATGATGAACTATATTTATGAAGAGAACCGTATTAAGGGTACAAGAAAGAACTTTGGTGTAACTTTGTTTGTGATGAGAAACACAAAGCGTGTATATGTACAGGAATTATTCCAAACGCAAGAATAGGATACTGCCAACGACAAAAAACAGTGACGCTATTGAGTGGACATATTGGGTGACACAGGAAAAATAGAATACAAATAATGGAAAAAGAAAGGTCTTACAACAGTTTTGTAACAAAATAGAGAACCAAATGTCTCAAAGCTACTTGACATATTCAATGATGACATGAAAAGATATACAAAACAAAGCTACAATAAACTGTCCCAAAACAACTACTTTAGAAAATGGAAATATTCCTTTACAGACCGAAGCTCTGATAAGTGTAGTTTGTGTTGTCGAAACTTATGTTGGGGAAAAAGGACAAGGATATTTTATCCATGCACTTTTGTTGAATTCTTGAATTTGCTTTGTTGGACAGGCGCAAGGAGCTTCATATTCACAGTGTCAGATTGTCTTGAACATATTCCAGACACCAATATTGAAGGAGATTTAAGATTACAACCCTCATATCCAAACCATACACATATTCAGTGATGGTTCAGTGACCCAGTACAAGCAAAAGGAGAAACATAAAACGACTGGGATTGACAGGAGCTTGGGATTATCCCGAATCGGGACATGGGCTTGGCATACCTATTGAAATTGGCGCAGTTGTTAAAAGAACAGATAGAAAGTAGTGTTAAATGGTTATAATGTAATGTCAGCAAAAGTGTTGCAAAAGTGAATGAAAGAAACAAAGTAAAACTGATAGAAGTAAAACAGAAACTTGAGGGACTTCAGTTGTACTTGTCAGATTACTAGCTGATGTGAGAAACAGAATCCAGACAGAATAGTCAAAATGTAAAACAAGATCAAGAAAGAGGGGCGGCGTTCATGAAAGTCATGAATAACAGAGGTGGTCAATCAGACAAAAAACAACCCAAGAAACAACCTGATAAACATTTAAGAGACGAAAGTGAAACATACTTATTTGAAATCATAGAGTATGCAAAGTGTAAAAGATATGAAGTACTTAAACAAAATGTCGGTGCATTTAAACTGCCTTCAATACAAGGTGAACACAGATATATGGTAACTGACGAGATAAAACTTGACGATTTAGCCTTTAATGACCTTCTTAATAACGTAAAGGTATATCTTGTAAAATACAGAAAACAGAATCTCTAAAGAAAGCCCAACACGACAAAATTGACAATATTGCAGGCTCGGTTTAGCAAGTTAACAATCTAGAAAATTCTGGAAACAAAGTGATCCCTCGAAAGCATTAATCACAACAAAGTAACATAAGAATTGCAGACTCGGTTTGATTGAGTCTGTACATGAGGGATAATGAATAAGTGCAACTCACGCTTGAGCGGTACTCAATTCTCAACACTTTTATAGTGTTGGTATCAATGATCCCGAAGGACCAGAAAATTATAACAACACTGAAGTGAAGTACGGGGCAACTTTTTACGGCTGCCACACAGCACTTGACTACTGCTGTTGTGAAGGACAAAATTCTGGAAATTTACCCTGTCCAATAACAAAGTGATCCCTCGGAAGCATTAATCACAACATCCCTTACGCCCCCTAGCACCGGCTTGAGCGGTGCTCAATTCTCAACACTTTATAGTGTGGGTATCAATGATCACGAAGGACCAGAAAATATAACAACAATGAAGTGAAGTACGGGGCAACTTTTTTCTTTTTAGAAAACTTAGCAAGTTACTCTGCGATGTATTCAAATTTCTACAATCCAGGCATTACCCTGTCCAATACCAAAATCAGGAAGATTTTTGAAGAAGAGGTGATATCGATTTGCGCACCGAAAACAGTTATGGGCATATTGCTGCTTAATATCTAGTGTGCTGTGCCTTTTCTTATTCTAGGTTTATCCATAACTGGGCAACATCTACATCGTACCATAGAAGACAAAGATACAAATATTGCCTAGACTTCTATCATCACAGACCATGGTTCATGTGATATCGACTATTGCAAGGAATAATTGGCCTAACAAGAACTGGGTACCAAATTATGTTGTACCCTTGTTTCCCAGTGCTTTACCTGATTCTGATGATACAGAAGAGCCCTCTATACCAACCTCACCAGACGAGAACTCAATCAAGACAAACTTTACAGAAAATACTTTGTTATAATAATTGCTAAACAAGTTTGTTGCTGTTAGGTATGATAGAAAATCCTACCCTGGGCAAGTTATTGGTGTTAGCGAAAGTGAAGTTTTTGCACGTTATCTCCATCAAGTGGACGAAACAAAGAATGAGTTTTATTGGCCAAAGTTAGATAAAGATTAATAGAAAGCTTCCACGTCTGTATACAAACATCTTACTTTCACAGAGTGGGACGCTAAAAAATGAACAAACATAAATGGCTCCTTCGGTGCAAGTATAATGACCTGCTGTAGTAGATTGGCATTTATAGAAATGCCGCAAAGTATTTGTTAATCAAAGTTGTATTACATTTTAGGATGTTACAGTTTAATTTTAAAGGGCATTAAAAATTCTGTACATCGGTTATCTGATGGCAAATTTAGATTCATATAAATTAGATAAATACAGAATCCCTAAAGAAAGCCCAACATGGCAAAATTGAAAATGTTGCAGGCTCGGTTTGATTGAGCCTGTTCATGGACGGTACTGGAAAGTGCAAGTTACCGTCCACGCCCTCTAGCACCGGCTTAAGCAGAATTCAACATATAAAAATGAAATAGTAAAATTTTGAATTTAGAAACATCCGCAGATGTGTTCATACGGCGGTTATCATGGAACCCTCAATGTGACACTTCCGTGCCATTCCATGGAAAGCGGCGTATGGTCCCCAATAATAAAAAGCGTGTGCCCTAAACGAGAAAACAATGGGCGGAACTAAATGAAATGGAATTTTGAAAGGAGATCAGAGGTTATGAAGCCTGCATATCACAGATAAGACGTCAAAAGACAAGTTTAAAAAGCAGGCAACATATCCTAAGGGTGATTCAACATCATTCAAGTAGGAATATTGGAACCACCCAACTAGAAAATGCCGAAAAGTTGAAACTAAAAATACCACAAGCACAACAATAATGTCGTACTGAACGATCTTCAAGGATTGAAAATATAACATCATTGATTAAATGTACATAATTGTTTAAAGTTTGTGCATTTCTGTATTTTTGGATGTTTGATAATATTTAAGCATGTTCTTTATATCTTAATATGTTAAATTATCTTTTAAATTGATATTTCTTTGTCTTTCTGGCCTTCACTCCTTTTTAATGATATCACTTCAAGAAATGAATTCCTTATAATTAGTTTATATAGAACTTATTGTCGTTTGATTGTAAAGGAATCTATACCCTTATACACATACTCTCGAATATATTCCTGGAACCGCATAGTTCTGAGCAATCTTGTTTCCATTTTTTCCGTAGAAGTAACTCTGTCAATACCGAATCTCTTTCTATATAAAACAATCTCACCATACTGTCATTATTTCTATTTAAATATGCAAATAAGCGCCAATTTGAACACCGGCTGAGGTGTTTAAACCACTAATACGAACAATTAAAGGACACACATTTATCTCTTTAGACAACATAAGCAGAATTTTAAGATAATCAGCGATTGTTTCGAAATAAATGTTTCATTAATGTCAATTTTGGTAAAATATAGGTTTACCGATTGTATAACAAATTTATTTAGTCTCGCGTTTCTGAAATACACAGTTTTTAGACTAGACAATTGATTTGTTTTCAAACACATTTAGTTAAAGGTTATTATCGATAGTTGCCTCCTAATCATGTCGTCTGCAGATCAGAAACATTTTTCACTTGCATTTTCCATGCCAGAACTTGTAAATATAGTGTGAGTGACTAACTTCTATAATCATTTTATGCACATTTTGAGACATACAGATACATTACTTGGACTTGTGTCAGAATTCTCGTGCCTTTAAAGATTAATGTCCAATTTTGTTGCTAAAGCATAGTATGTTCAAAATAGTCTTTCATTTTAATCTTAATCAAATGAAAGTCTTGAACATTTAAGATACATCTACAGCAATGAAAACAAAAGTCGCAGACTCTGTTTGCTAAAGATAATTTCACACTTTCTTCACCAACTTGAGGCAGTATTTAATCTTCAACACCAAACATAATGACCCTGAAGGGCCAGAAACAAAATATAAACTATAACATTGCGGGAAGCAATTTTATGCCTCCACAATGTGGGAGCATATAGCGTTGCACTTGTCCGTCATTACGTCCGTCAGTCCGTCCGTCCGTACGTCCCGAAATCTTGTGAACGCAACTTCTCTTAAACCGGATGGCAGATTTTGCTTAAACTTACAGGGATGAACAACCTTAATGTGTAGATGGTAGTAAAGGAAGGAATTTTTGCTGCGACCAAATTTAACAGAATTATGGCCCTTTGTTGATTTTTTCACTATATACTATGGAGAAATTTTGTGAACGCAACTCCTCTTAAACTGGATGGCAGAATTTGCTTAAACTTACAGGCATGAACAACCTTTATGTGTAGATGGTTGTAAAGGAAGATTTTTTGCTGCGACCAAATTTAACAGAATTATGGCTCTTTGTTGATTTTTCCACTATATACTATGGAGAAATTTTGTGAACGAAACTCCTCTTAAACCGGATGGCAGATTTTGCTTAAACTTACAGGGATGAACAACCTTCAGGTGTAGATGGTAGTATAGTAAAGGAAATTTTACAGATTTATGGCCCTTTGTTGATTTTTTCACTATATACTATGTAGAAATTTTGTGAATGCAACTCCTCTTAAACCGGATAGCAGATTTTGCTTAAACTTTCAGGAATGAGCAACCTTAATCTGTAGATGGTAATAAAGAAAGGAATTTTTGCTGCAACCAAATTTAACAGAATTATGGTCCTTTTTTGATTTTTTCATTATATACTATGTTGAAATTTTGTGAATGCAACTCCTCTTAAACCGGCTGGCAGATTTTGCTTAAACTTCTAGGGATTAACAACCTTAATGTGTAGATGGTTGTAAAGGAAGGAATTTTTGCTGCGACCAAATTTAACAGAATTATGGCCCTTTGTTGATTTTTAGTTTTCAACTTGTGGCACATGTAGTCCAAAAAATATTTGACCTAGAGCCATAAGATTGACAGAACAGTGGCGTGTGGGGGCATCCGTGTCCTATGGACACATTTCTAGTTACTTCTGCGACACAACACTTGACACAAACTGTTGTAAGTATCGGCGCTAGATATGATACAAGATAATTAACTGCGACGCATAATATGATACAAGACAATAAATTGCGACGTTTAATATGATACAAGACAATAAATTGCGACGTTTAATATGATACAAGACAATAAATTGCGACGTCTAATATGATACAAGACAATAAACTGCGACACTTGATATGATTCAAGTCAATAAACTGCAACACTTGATATGATTCAAGACAATAAACAACGACGCTTGATATGATACAAGACAAAAAACTGCAACGCTTGATATGATACAAGCCAATAAACTGCGACACTATGACACAAGTCAATAAACTGCAACACTTGATATGATTCAAGACAATAAACTGCGACGCTTGATATGACACAGGTCAATAAACTGCAACACTTGATATGATTAAAGACAACAAACTGCGACTCTTGATATGACACAAGTCAATAAACTGCAACACTTGATATGATTCAAGACAATAAACTACGACGCTTGATATGATACAAGACAACAAATTGCGTCGCTTGATATGATAGAGGACAATAAACTGCGACGCTTGATATGACACAAGTCAATAAACTGCAACACTTGATATGATTCAAGACAATAAATTGCTACGCTTGATATGATACATGATAATAAACTACGACGTTTGAAATGAATTATGACAATAAGCCGCGACGCTTGATAGGACACGAAACAATAAAGCGCGATGCTTGATACGATTCATGGATATTAGCCATAAAACATGATAAGACACATTGACATAAAGACAAACTGTAACTGATAAATAATTATACACCCCAGAAAACAAAACTTACGATAAGACTGAGTATCTTATCACATTGCCATATATATGTGATTATGTCAAGAAACTGTAGAATTGATAAATGCTGTGTAGTAGCGGATACTGGACTGTTTATCGTAGTGTTAGGGTATGTTTTATAAGGCTTTAATCGACAAAACTTAAAACGTCTCAAGCTGTAGAAAAATGTATTATTAGCATACGTTTTGCTAGCGCTCTTACACCAGGCATAGACTGTTCTCTATATGCAGACGATTTTCTTATCTGCTATCGATCGAAAAGTATGAGAACAATTGAAAGGCAACTTCAACAAAATTTATATAAAATTCAAAAGTGAGCAATATAAAATGGTTTTAAATTTTCAAAGTCAAAAACTCATTGTGTTCATTTTTGTCGATTGCGGAAACAACATTATGACCCTGAAATTCACATTTCTGGTTCTTAATTTCCAGTAGTTTATGAAGCTAAGTTTTTAGGAATTATATTTGATGAAAAAAACTTTCTTTTATACCACATATTAAGCATTTGAAAACTAAATGTCTAAAAGCTTGAAATTTACTTAAGGTTTAATCTAGTACAAATTGGGGATCAAATTCTTCCACATTGCTGAAATTATACAGAAGTCTTATCCGATCAAACTTATATTATGGTTCTGTAGTTTATGGGTCTGCAAGAAAATCATATCTTCAAATGCTAGATACCATACTTCACCGGGGTTTACGTTTAGTTTCATGTGCTTTTCGCACTTCACCTGTAGAAAGTCTATATGCAGAAGCTTGGGAACCATCTCTTCATCTTCGTCGAAAAAGCTATCACTTCAATATGCAACTAGAATTTCATCTTATAGCAAAAATCCAGCTAAAAATATTATTTTCAAACCAAGTTATTCTGAAAAATTTGTTAACGACCACAAGGAAATTAAACCATTAGGCTTTCGTTTAAAAGATGATTAAGATAAACTTAAAATTTATCCAGACAGTATCCCCTTTCTGTGTAGGTTGTAATGAAAATTTTACTGTCAAGCATTTTCTTCTTGAATGTTATGATTTTCCACAGGCCCGTAATAGATTTTATTCTGTAAATTCACTCAAAGAACTCTTTAATACAATTCCATTTAAAACATAATTGATTATTTGAAAGAGATAAACTTGTATTCTAGGATCTTATTGGCTCATTTTTATTGTCATTTACAAAGTTTTACATAAACAATTTTAAGCCTATTATAGCATTCAGCACGATATGGCCAGTTATGTATTGACGTGCCAAAAAAAATCCAAACAAACAAACAAAAAAATCAAATTATTGTGCATTCATTAAATATGCAAATTTTAACTAATTCAAAATTAAGATTATAATATCTCATCAAATGTATTTTGTTCCGGTACCAATAGAGGAATGTGACATATTTTTCAAAAGAAGGAATTTTGCATACTCTGGTATTTCATATAAAACAGAAATTCTAGCACCGCGTCAGATTACAATCTTTAGAATAAACAAGTATGTCTAATTTAGTTTTTCTAGCACCGCGTCAGAAATAAAGTATGATTAATTAAGTCTTTTCTCTCCAGGAAATCCACATAAAAAGAAACAACATAGTTGGTACAAAAATTTTCTAGTATTCAATCTTATTTATATCATGACACCATGTTACGTTTTTGAACAATCTTCTACTTGCTTTAGCACCTCATGCTATGAATCATTTATCATTTCCGCCTTTTAATATCGCTCCATTAACTTTTATTTCAAAGAAACTGTTGAAGTTAGTTTAGATTTTATGTTAGTAAACACATTTAATATCAGCTATTATCAAATGGTTCAGTTTTTCATAAAGATAGCGAAATATTTGGCAGTCGCTGTAAGGTTATCATTTCTTAATACCTCTCTGAAACCACAGGTCAAAGTGGTATGAATGGATAGTCTACAGTTTTAATACACTGTTTGGTTGGCGTACAGTCTAAATGGAACATTGTTAAAAATAACTGACTATCGGGTTAAATAAAGTAGATTTTGAAGCGAAGAAAAGTGATATAGATAAATCTTTAAATATGACTTAGAGTAATTAATACAGGTCATACTCGTGTAAAATCTAAGAGGAACATATAAAGGCATACACCTTCACTGTAAATACATCTTTAAATGAAATAGTATACGTTATAACGAAATATGTTAAGTAACCGCTAAAGTAATTCATTATTATTGGATAGAAAAGTTTACTTAAGGTAATAAATCTACACTGAATTCCGAATTAAACATACAAAATTTAGCAGTGAAATAAAAATCATTGAAATCCAAAGCTTATTAATCAATTTGTAAGGTTTACAAAACATTCATTTTCATGTCATCTGGTCGAAATTTATAAGAAAGTGCAACAAAATAATGAATATTATAAAGATTTCGGTTAACTTAAATAACATTTATGATGTTACTTCCGCGATGATAAGTTGTCACGCTTTCTTTTTAACATTTTCTTTTCTGTTTATTTGAGTTCACCATCTGCGCCATAAATTCAATAACATATCAGGAAGTTAAAAAAAGTTTCAGAGATATGAAACAGGATATTTTATGAGATATGGCTCAATATTCTAGAAATATTGCAATATTTAAAGTACATTTGAGCTCCATATCTTTGTAAAAATGTAAGAATATGAGCTCTTCGAACTATTCTAGTGTAATACAAATACTATATTAACACAAGTGTCATAGCGTCGTGAATCGTAGATTATGTTTGCAAAATACTGTATTCTTGAGCATTTCGTGGTTATTGTTTTGATATTCAACCTTACCATGCAGCTTTAATGTTTAAATATAGAATTGTAAAATCAAGCACTAGGAAATACGATTAGAGTTGTAAGACAATTTCTACACAATAGTCATGCAAGATGAACGCCATGACCTAAAGATATTCACACAGACAATAACATTTCATAATCCACTGCAAAACTAAATGACAATAAAATATACTTTTATTTCTACATGTATTTTTATATTCCATATGAAATTTGTTACAGCTTTATAACTTTTAAGAAACTAATAATTGGCTTCCATTCGAAAAAGCCTTAGATTCATTTTTGTATGTTGCCATTTGACATTCAAACTGCATACAAATAAAGTTATGCTACCTTCTTTATGAACAGCCTTTGTCATCAAACTGAGCCAACGTCCCAAAATCTTTAAGTAAAATTCACAATTCAACTTTTTATATATTGTTAAACAATAATAATAAAAAATTGAAATTTATTTTTCCTCAAGCAAAGTCCGATACTTAAATCACGAAGTTAAATAACACAGTCACACGCACGCGCACACACAAATAACAAATTAACACGTAATGAGCAATTTTTCCTAAATAATGTTAAGACGGATAATGTATTAAATGTACTTTTAATAGAATATGTGTACTTCATAAACAAATAAACAGATTGTTTGTGCCAGGAAAAGACAGAAATAGACACAACAAAAACATGAGGAACACGTTTTGTTTGTCAAAACATTCGTCCTTACCGCATATTTTCGTCTTTAAAATATAGCAGAGAATCACCAATAATTATGTGTACAGACAAAAAATATAAAAAACCTATTTCTCGTGAATATCAACAATTAATACAATTTAATACAAGGATTGTTTAAGTAACTTCCATCCAACCATACAGATTTCATTAAAATCATTTGAACATCATTTAGGCTGTTATCATGCCAATTTGCAAAAAAGAGTCATAGTATTTCAAGCTCCTAATCAACAAAATGCTTATAGTCAGCACTTAGAGCTCCAAATAAAGAAACCATGAAAATAAAGACCATTTTTCGATACCTCTCAATTGGTAAAATGGAACATTGTAACCTAGTAAACCTAGTTTACATTGCCTTATTTATTAAACAACAAAATCTAAACAAATGTATATACAAGTTGTAAAGGGTTATGTAAAAATATCTAGATGCACATTTCAATTAATAAATTTTAAATAAATGGTTCTGGTCAATTTCGCAATTTAATATCACTCACCTGAATTCTAATAAGTTTAAATGAATAGTTCTCCATTCAAATCATTTATGATATAATTGTAAATAAACTTTTCATAATCAATTTGTAAGTAAATTGAAATATAACAATTTTATACGTACATTAATATTCTTTACAGAATAACCATCCATATTGAAGAGAAATGATCCATTGAGCAAATGTGTCGAGAAACAGCTAAGTAGATTTGCAATACCAAAAATACAGATTTACTTCGAAATTCGTATTTCAAAAGTAGTTTGGAAGAGCAATAAGTAAACAGAATTTTCAATCAACTTGCTATGCGATTGGATAAACTACTATGGAAATGTGACTAGCCAAAAGTATTTCACAAACTCAAGCACCTTTTTAAGGAAAAGTTTAGTTTTATAATTATCAAATTAAACATCACATTAAACATCTGTTGGTAAATTCAGCAACATTATCAAATGTTAACAAATCCTATCACTCCTTACTTGACCTACTTTAAAAAAATGTCAAGTATATTGCTTTACTGCAGAAAACTTAGAAATTCCCCGACGAGAACGGCAAATAAAAAAATGCGAATTTTGCAATTATTTGTATTGCAATTATCACAATCCCTAACGCAGTTTACAAGGTTTCAATTTTTAGAACTATAGCATTAAAACAATATTTGCAATTTTATTAATGACATTTAATAGTTTAGGCTATTTCTCGGAGCATTGTCTCGACGACGTTTAGATGATATATTGATAAAATGAGCATTTATTTATACTATTATGATTCTAAAATTCAAATATTTCGCCATTTACTGCATGAATTTATTTATTAGTAACATTTTAATTGTATACATGTAAATAAAATTTGAAACTTAAAGGCCCAGTATGTCCCGGAAAAAAAAACATAAACTTAAAACAAAATTGTGTGTCCTATTAATTTTCTGAAAGGTTTCTCACTGGTAATTACCTAAACTTTCTGTTACTTCTGTTGCTTTTTGGCAATTACTACAGTTAGTTATATTGATTAATTATTTTTTGCGGAAGTCAAATACTCTTTTGGTTACATTATGCTCCTTTAGTGGTTTCATAAATATAATAAATAAATATAATAAATATTTAGATATAAAAAATAAATTATGAAATATAATTTCATATTCACTAATTAATTCGCTAGTCATAAGCATTTAACATGCTCTTTAACTGCTTTATTAACATAATGATAATTAAAGTCATATTTGCCATTTGTATAGAAGCAAAATAATATTTGCCCAATGTACATTTAATCTCTAGACTCATAATTATTTAGGGAAGTTTTACAAACATTACATACAAGCTTAGACTTATACTACTGATTATGACCCGGAATCGATTAAAACCTTTAACTGAAAAGTAATGGTATTAAGAATTCAAAGAAAAGTCAATAAACGAGAATAGATTCATTAAACTTTTCGTGCACATGGGTTAGTTAGTATCCTTTCAATGTTTTGCCTTTGTATCCTAAACAATCTGTTGTATAAGACCTGTTTCTTGATGATACTATTCATCTTTATACTACGAACGACAAAAATTGATTCGAGATAGGTTACTTGAAAAACGTGAATACAGAGTATGGTTACAAAAATGTAAACAGAAGCAATAAGTCATTCTTAATGGTTTACGAAGAATTTCATGTGTAACATTTTAATGATTATTTAAGAAATAATATATCCCAAACTGTGATTTTATTGCTCAATAACATCACTGTTTGGAGTTTGGATGCGGGGAATTATATCACGAGGGCGTAGCCCGAGTGATAAAATGACGCGCATCCGAACGACAAACAGTGATGTTATCAAGCAATAAAATCACCGATTTGGATATATTATTTCGATTCTAACACGACATCAACAAACAAATGCTGCCGTACATGATAATTAGCTAAATGGCGGATGATTTGTTTCCGTACTTATTGTCAGCGCGTCACATTTTTAGTGGTTACGTCACGTGTATAATGATTACGTCACATGTCTAAATATAGAACGCCAAACAGTGATTTTATAGCATAATAACACACACTTTCGGTTCTTCTATGTTCAATAGGAAAAAATGCGGGTCGTGTTAGAATTCTTTTTAATTCACCTTAAGGTTGTCAAACATAAATTTAAAAAAAATATATAGTCCGAAGATTATATTTATTTTACATGATCTAGCAGCACAGGTATAATCAAATATAGAGAATATTATTTCATATACAAATTACTCTTACAATGCTAGACAATGTGCAGTGAACTTACGTTCATCTATAAACATATAAACATACGAGGGTTGATCAATATATTCGTGGACACACCCCATAAATTATTTTGTCGGGGAAGGAATGTAAATATAATTATATTTGACATTTATTCAATGATTTATCAATTTGATGTGTAAGTTTCAGATAAATAATCCGTATATTTTATCCGAAATGAGAGTTTTTAGAAATACATGTATAGCTGATCGCTGCAGCTCATTGGCAAATTACGTTACGTCGTGATATTGGCCTTACATCTTCTAAAAAAACACAGCCCTAACTTCTACACATCGTTCATACCTGTGTACATACTGACTGATTAATATGTTCTTATAAAACAAATGAACGCAACACAGACAATGCCCTTGACTGTAAATCATGGAGCCCGGTAAACTTGTGTCCCTTTAACTCTGCATTCAATTTCACTCGCATTGCATTCGCATCGCAACAAGTTTCAGTTGGTCTGCTGCATCTCTTATCATCTTGAAGTTCTTCTCTACCTTCATGGAAGCGTTTGTGCAACTTATAAACTAACAAATGAGCGCGTTTTTTTTTGTTTCAGATGCAATTTCCATGTTTTCTTTAGTCTCCTGTGGCGTCATATCAAGATTTACACAGAACTTTATTACTGCCTCTGCTCCAACAACGTCGTGCTCCTCTTTGGTGTCACACCCCTGTCTTCATTGACATCTCCAACAAACAAAAGAAATCGTAGCAACGCTAGTTTTTTTCAAATGTTCTATAAACGTTATGAAAGAACGTTGACGTCATTATCATATAGTAAAGAAGGGCACCAAAATAAGGACAATTTTTAAGTATTTTAAAATGGTAAATATAACTTTTTTAAGCTGCGGCATTCGTACGGCATAGGGTTGCTATGGCGATACATAAAATCAACAAAATGAGATTTTTTTTAAAAATCACAACATATTTGTAATTGTATTAAATTCTTCTCCTAAATAGCGAAAATTCTTTATAATATCTTGATTAATTATTAAGTTATTAATAGCGTCCATGAATATATTGATCAACCCTCGTATAAACATTTGTATCCAAAAATGTATCGTGTTTATATCGGTACTATCCTCGTCAGATCATTATATTGTTATTTCGTCAAATTGTGGCGTTGTTTTGTTCTAAACAATACTTAATATACATCACGTTACTATTACTTTATTTCTACTATATTTTGGGTCCAAGCAGGCAAGCAAAGTCTGATACTAAAATTACGAAGTTAGATAACAATCGCACGCTTATTAACAAATAACAAGTAAACACGTAATGAGCACATTGTTAAGACGGATAATGTATTTAATGTACTTTTAATAGAATATGTGTACATAAATAAATAAATAAACAGATTGTTTGTGCCAGGAAAATACAGAAATAGACACAACAAAGGAACACGTTATGTTTGGGGGGGGGGGGGAACTTTCGTCTTTATCGCATATTTTCTTCGTCTTTAAAATATAGCAGAAAATCGCCAAAAATTATGTGTACAGACAAATAATTACACATAGACGAACTTTTTTAAATGTTTTTTCTATTTCTAAACCTAATTCTCGTGAAAATCAACAATGACATAGACAGAAAATTTAATTAAAAAAAAGGGTTGTGTGAGTAACTCCCCTCCAACCATACAGTATTTATTACATGTATTACAAAAAATTTGAACAGGATTTCTGCTGTTACAATGCCAAATTGCAAAAACAATAGCTATTACATGACTATTCGCTTTGAAGTATACATATAATTTCAAGCTCATAGTCAACAAAATGCTGATAGCTAGTACTTAGACCTCCAAATAAAGACACCATGTAAATAAAGACCATTTTTCGATAATCCTCCATTGGTACGATTGAAAATAGAAGCCTCCAAATAAAGACCTCTTGTCTACAAAGATCATGTTCAGTCTCTCCTTTTGGATGATCTATGCTCACAGTTTGACTGTATTGTTTTGAGCATTGTAACATTTGCAGAAAAACAAAACCTAAACATTTTTATATAAAGATTTAAGAAAGTTACGTTAAAAGCATCTAGATGTACATTATAAATTTAATTTTAAATAAACGAATCTGGTCAATTTCAAATTGTATCTTTGACATCTCAGGAACATCTTAACAATTTAGAATATTAGAATCATGCCACTTAAATAACATTTAATCAGCGTGTCTTAAGAAAGCTAGCAATAAAGTCCTTATCCTACTAAACACTCAATTTACAATTTTGAAAAATCTGTCACAAATCAGGCAATTGGTAAATTAAAATGTTTGTCAGACATTTTTTATTTACTTAACGCAATTAAACATCACACACCTGCATTCTTGAACAGAACAAAGCAAGTCCCATGGCCCTTAATATTGAAATATATAAATGAGTAATTGAGCAAATTTGTCAATTTGAGATACCAAAAATACTGATTTACTTCAAAAGTAATTTGGAAGAGCAATAAGTAAACAGAATTTTCAATCAATTTGCCAAGATATGTGATTGGATCAACTACTATGGCAATGTGATTAGCCAAAAATATTCAATAAGCCCAAGCACATTTTTAAGGAAAAGTTCAGTTTTACGATTAGGAAAACATCACATTTCTGTTGGTAAACATCGACCGGAAATGTTTACTGATTTTATAAATGTCATGCACTGTTTGAAATAAAGTATTATATTTGCTGATGAATGGAACATAAGAGAGCAAGATTATTAAATGTTAAAACTCCTGCCACTCCTTACTTGATCCACTTTATAAAATAAGTCATGAATATTGTTGTACTGCAGGAAACTTAGAAATCCCCCGACGAGAACCAAAAATGCGAGTGTTGGCATAAATGTATTGTAATATTTATCACAGTCCCTACAGCGTATTTTACAGGGTTTCAATTTTCAGAACTCAAAGCATTAAAACAACAGTCATATTTACCGTTAAACTAGAACAGGTAAAAGTAGTTCATTTTTAGACAGACGTTCAAGTAAAAGGTTATACTCGTACATTTTCAGGTTATGTAACATCAGACGTTTTATGTTATATATAATATTAATAATAATCTCATGCATGTATGTTTGGACATGTGAATATATAACGAAATATAAAACGTTGCTTTGTTTAGTTCTAGACAATAACGTAAATTATGAGAATGAATTATAAGGATGATTAAAACATACAAATGCATTGCAAACGTAGAGTTGATTAAAAATGACAAATTGCAATTTCTTTCAAGCGACATAAAATTATACTACATTGTGTCATTTTTCAAAAGATATTGAAACAAACTATTTCAGGAAAGTATTTTTGTGATCTACAAGGGACGTACTGTGTTATAGTAACGTTAATTCTTGACATGATATTTGTCTCTGTATGATTTAATAAAATAACTCCTTGACAGCTTTTGTCTTAAAAGCATTAAAACAACCTTTGGATTATTCTTATTGAAAGTCTTTGGATATAATACTAGAATACAACTTCTTTGTCTCAGTTATCTGCCTTACAAAATATTCTTTGATCTGTTTTTCAATGCCTTAGTACCCTCCGCCGATGGAATCGGGAGAGGGGGTATTGGTTTAGCCTTGTCCGTCCGTCCATCCATCCGTCCGAATTTATTTTCCGCGGTAGTTCTCCGCAACTACTGGCTGGAATTCAACGAAACTTTATGGGAATCATTAATATCAAGAGGAGATGCGCATATCAACGGCTTGTTCCAGTCAGACCCGTAAACTCATTGTTATTGTTATTGGAACAATAAATACCAAGTGGAGATGCGCATATCATTGCCATGATCCGGTCAGAGCTTTCAAGACAGAGTTATGGCCCTTGGTTAGTTTTTCAGTATGCATATAGAACAATACTGCTATTTCCTTTCAATTCTGGATTGAGTTCAACAACATAGTGAAAATAAGAATCCCTATTCAAAGAAAGCCCAACACGGCAAAATTAAAAATGTTGCAGGCTCAGTTTTATTGAGCCTGTTCAGGGACGGTACTGTTAAGTGCAAACTACCGTCCACGCCCCCCTAGCACCGGCTTAAGCAGAATTCAACATTTAACATGAACTGGTACAATTTTGAATTTTGAATCATCCGCAGATGTGTTCATTTGGCGATTGTCATGGAACATTCAATGTGACACGTAATTGCCATTCCATGAAAAGCAGCATATGGTCCCCAAGTAAAAGTATGTGTGTGCCCTAAACGAGAAATCAATGAGCGGAACTAAATAAAATGGAATTTTGAAAGGGGATTAGCGGTTATGAAGCCTGCATATCACAGTTAAGACGTCAAAAGACAAATTTATAATCAGGCCACATATCCTAAGGGTGATTCAACAGTATTCAAGTGAGGAATACTGGAACTACCCAACAAGAAAATAGCCGAATAAAACAAACTAAATTACCACAAGCACAACAATAATGTCGTGCTGAAAGATCTTTAAGGATCTGAAATATAACATCTCTGATTGAATGTATGGGGCGACTTTTTACAGCCTCCACACGGCACAAACAACGCTGATGTGGCGATAAAATAGAGAAAATAAGAATCCCTAAAGAAAGCCCAACACGTCATAAGACTTAATGAGAATTATCAATACGAAAAGGAAATTTGCATCCCATGATAAATTTACATAAATAAAGTCTTATGTCTCCAGTTGTTGTGTTAGTAATAACCACTACTCGGCGGGGGATATAAATTCAACGATTTTGCTTGTGTCCAAGCCAGGGGCATGTACTTATGTACTTATTTATATTATGTATATTTATTCATTAAGAGTTTGTATAGCGAACTTTAATGAAAATGCCATAATATATCGAGACAGTAATGAAATATACTTGCATACATTTCTATGTAACGGATAAGGTATCAGTAAATACCATCCTGTTTTCATTTAAAACAGTATTACTGTTCAAAACTGTCAACAATTTTATTGATAGATGTGCAAAAATAAAGCATATTTCAGGCTAAAAGCGTATTTGCAAACCGAATGCTTTAGTTGGAATCGTTCTTTGAACATTATCATCATACTCTAACAGTTGTTATGAAACGTTTCCGAAGTTAATGGACGGAAAGTAGGAACACGCACGTGAACTAATTAAGATTTCACCGATATTTTGGTTAGTATATGTATAAATTGAATAGTTTGTCTCTGTGTTGCTCTCGTGAGAAGTTATCTAACCAAATGCATGCTGTGTTATTGCCATTTAAACCAGGTGGTTATATTAATAAGTAGCATGCATTTGGATTCAATCATTTTGAAATAGAGAAAACCAGAATCCCTAAAGAAAGTCAAACACAACACAATTGAAAATGTTGCAGGCTCGGTTTGATTGAGCCTGTTCATGGACGGTACTGGAAAGTGCAAGTTACCGTCCACGTCCCACGTCCACGGCGGTTATCATGGAACCTTCAATGTGTCACAGTAGTGTCATTCCATGAAAAGCGGCGTATGGTCCCCAAGTAAAAAAATGCTTTTGCCCTAAACGAGAAAACAATGGGCGGAACTAAATAAAATGGAATTTTTAAAGGGATCCGAGGTTATGAAGCCTGCATATCACAGATAAGACGTCAAAAGCAAATTTAAAAAAGCGGGAAATTCCAGGTTTAACAGTATTAAGTAAAACTGAACCCAATGAAAATGGGAAAAAAAGAAACTAAAAGTTACCATTTTAAATGTTTTAACAACAAAATTCGTGTGAACGTTTCAAGGGATCGAAAAATATAACACACGTTAAATGTACGGGGAAATTTAAGCCGCCCGGGGCAAAAAAACACGGAAATGTGAAATAAAAATATTAAAGTTTAAATGATTTTTCTCTTTTTAAAATTAAGATTTCAATTTCAGTCTTTGTGCCACAATTGTAATCATTACATTTATTTGTTTTGGATATTTATCGAGGCATTGTCTCGCCGATGTATAGTTGATACATTGATAATATGTGTATTTATTTATGCTATCATAATTATAAAATATAAAAGTTTGGCCAATTACTTCGTATAAAATAACATTTGAAGCTCTAGACTCATATAAAGGCAAGTGTCATAAACAAACATCACAAAATAAAGATATGTCTTACAAAATATACAAGTATAAGTCGAATTGGAATAGAGTGAAACATTTAAACTGTTCTATGTAATCGGATTTTTATGACAGCGACTGGTTTTCGTTTTACTTTACTTCAATTTTTTGCTTTCGGAGGATTATTCAAGCCTTCAATTTCAATGCAAAGAAACGTACTTATTATGGCTTTATATTTTATTTTAATTATAATCGATATGGTAGATATATACTATTCATCGATTATTTCAACTTGTTAAAGCTTTTTCAAAAAGCCATAAAAATGAAAGGCATTAAACGCGTTACAAATTTTATGTTCTTTAGAAAAAAACTTGGTTGGCACAGTTTAATAATTTACTAAGGCCTCTTAAAATTGTAAAAATGAATAAAAATAAATGTTTTCGTTCGAACTCATTTTTTTAAAAAAAAGTTAAAGAATTTTTTTTTTTCAAACACTACCGTCCCAGGAAAAGTTTTATCCTTTAATTTTTCCTTTGAATCTCCGTAAAAACCCCAGTTTATTTTATTTTTAAATTTTTAAAAAACACAAATGGAAAAAGGGAAAAAATATGTAAAATAAAAAACGTGACTACAAAGTATTGTTACAATAACGAAAACAGAAGCTCAAACATAAATTCTTCGCAATTGCTTACGAAGTATTTCATTTGTAGCATAATTAAGATTATTTTCTTTTTCATATATCAAATGGTTGTTAAACATGATTTTTTAATATCTGAAAAGTAACAAAAATGATAACTAAAATCAACAAGGTTATTTCTTCTTATATATCATTTTAGTGATTAGCCTGTCTGTGCTCTGCCTAATGTAGCTGTCCTGTTTTTGTTTGGGATCCTCCTGGGGTTCTTGCAGCTAGTTCTTGTTGCTGGGTCGTATTGCGTTTACTAAATGCCGCATTTCTTTTTTGATCTTGTTTATCGTATTTTAGATCCATATGTAAACATTATTTGTATCCAAAATATATCGTGTCCATAACTTCAGATCAGTATATTGTTGTTCCGTCATATTGTGACATTGTTTCTATCCAAACATTATTTAATATAATCGCTTAACTACTATTACCTGTCTGTCAATATGCAAATACGCTTCCAGAAAGCATCAGTTAGGATGTATAAAAATACAATACAAATGTCATTACTAGACATAAATCTTTTCTTCCAGACAACTGATACAGATAATTTTCTGATATGATTCGTATTGTGTCAGTTCATTGACATTCGATTACAATATACAAATTACACTTATCTGCGTCAAAATAAACGTTCGGAATATGTACGCTCATTCCTTGGTTTCAAATACTCCATAATTTTTGTTTCCATCATTCGTTATACACAGCTGAACTCTAAATTGAATTCATAGAGAAATTGGATAGCTTTTTCCTGCAACAATACAAAACAAATACAACTAGAAATATTTTATTACATTAAAACATGTTCCATAGCAAACAAACAAACAAACATTTTATTGACTTCAAGGCCACCAGCCCATGCCAACATATACATTTCACAATATAAACATTTTATGTGAGCGGTATAATAAACACATTTTAACAAAACATATTCACTATGGGTATAAACAGATTAGCAAATACAATTTCAATCATCAAGCAATCTCAATAATTCTACAAACATAAATCTGTTCTACAAGGTATTAAAGATTTCCATTTGTTACAAATGTATCTCTAGTTTTAAAAGCTTTAAATAACATTATTGCTGTATTTTTAACAATATTTTCATTACTTCTTGACATAAGCGCATTAAACTTATTCATATCTGGCATTTCATAGTACTTTTTATCAATATACAAAGTTCTTATATTATCATATAAAGTACATATTAACAAAAAGTGAAATTCTGACTGTACAGTTGTTTTACAATATGGACGCATACAAGCATCTCTATTAACTTTTTGATATCGCCCCATTCAATTTCTAAACAATGAGCAGAACATATAAAACAACTTTATACATTCCTATATTTTCTGATAAGTAGACAATTTACATCATATGATTCAGACTCAAAAGATGTTTTATACCCAGTGTAAGAAATCAGTTTTGGACTATTTAAACATTTCATATTTGTATATATTGATCCTTAAATCTTTGCACATATTCAGACAGACAAAAAAGACTTTTCATTTACAACATATTGTGCATTCCATACATATGAAAAACCATTTGACATAAGATTTTTTCTTAAATGAGTTACCCAATTTGTTTGTCCTACGGAATTTAATGATTTTAGCATAATATAACACCTGTAAACATATCTATAGTTTGGTAATTTTAACAATTTAAGCCAATAACAAACAGCACGTTTACAAGTCAATATAAACATTGGAAAAAATCTGGAAACAAAGTGATCCCTCGGAAGCATTAATCACAACAAAATTTCATAAGAATTGCAGACTCGGTTTGATTGAGTCTGTACATGAGGGATAATGAATAAGTGCAACATCCCTCACGCCCCCTAGCACCGGCTTGAGCGTTACTTAATAGTGCTGGCATCAATGATCCCGTAAGACCAGAAAAATATAACAACACTGAAGTGAAGTACGTGGCAACTTTTTACAGCTGCCGCACAGTACTTGACACCTGTTGTGGTGATATATAAAAATCTGGAAACAAAGTGATCCTTCAGAAGCATTAATCACAACAAAAGTACATAAGAATTGCAGACTAGGTTTGATTGAGCCTGTACATTGGAAATCGACCACAATCGCCTAAAACAGCTGCATTGCAAGCATATTGTGGCACAGAGAGAAATCTTTTACATGCATAATTATGAATTTGTTCTAGACATTTATGTTTTTTTGTAATCCCCAGATTTCTGACCCATATAAGAGAATTGGAACAACTTTTGTATCAAATATTTTAAAGTAACTATCTTCTTTTACTGGCATCAAATCATAAAGTGAAGTCAACAGTGAAATCAGTACGTGTTTCCCTTTAATAGCCATTGATTCAGAAATTTTATGCATGAACAATGTTGAGGAAAAGTAAACTCCGACATAAGTAATACCATTTACAGTTTGAACAGGTTCATTATTATAAAACCATATTTCGTACTTTGACAAGTGTCCACCATTTTTAAACACAACAATTTTTGTTTTAGTTGCATTAACAGACAATTTCCAAATTTGACAATATTGATGTAACAAATTAAGTTGTGATTGCAGACCAACTACGGTCTCAGAAGTAAGCGCTACAACATCAGCAAATAACAACATAAATATTTCTTCGATATCTGGTGAGAGTTGTATTCCTCTCATTCAATTTTGTTCAAAATAATCATACAATTCATTTATTAAAAGACTAAACAAAACAGGACTCAAATTGCATCCCTGTCTTAATCCGACTGGACAATAAATATCATCACTTAATTCTTTTCCATTTCTAACTCTTGTTTTAACAGAAACATATTTTGCTTTAATAGCATCAAAAGGTTTTCCTTTAATACCCCTATTCATTAATGACAAATATAATTTATTACGATCAACACTATCGAAAGCTTTTTTAAAATCGACAAAAGCTACATATAACTTGCCTCCCTTTTTGCATAAATATTTTGATATTAAAGCATTTAGTATGAATGCATTGTCTATGGTTGAGTATTCTGCTCTAAAGCCAGATTGTGCCTCTGTGATTTTGTTAAAAATGTTACAGTAAAAAGTAAGGCGTTTATTAACAATATAGATATAAAGCTTACTAAGAACATCAATTAAAGATATACCTCTAAAATCTTAAGGTCCTTTTATATGAATAGGTATCAATAAAGTAGTAGTCCATTGTTCTGGAAATTCTCCAGATGAAAAAATTCTATTAAAAAGCTTTCTGATATAAGATAATATATACATTGCACCATGTTTCAAGTGATTCGCAGTTAGATTCCCTGCACTTGCCTTATTTGTATTCAAAGATTTTAATGCATCTAAAATATCATCATCTGTAATTTCCATATTAAAGATAGACGACTCCAAATCACTGGTTGTACAAATGTCATCATTAAATAATGGTTGAGTACAATCTAACTCATTGATCGATTATCATTAAATAGCTCATTAAAGTGGTTAAACCATTGTCCAGTAGAAATGTGTGATGTATTATAATCAACATTTGACTGTGACATTGTTTTAAGCGTCTTCCAAAATAACTGCGAATCACCTGACACATCTGCCAACTTGCGAATATATTTATCTCTATGTAACTCTTTTTTAGATTTACATGTATTTTTATATATTTCCTAATTGCTATATATTGGTTCAAATCGCTTATAGACTTTGTTAATCTAAAGTTTCTTAGAGAAAATGCAACTCTTGCATTTAACTTTTTACATTAAATATCAAACCACGTTTTATTGCTTTTCTGTTTCCTATTAAATGGAGATCTACAAAAATCACTACTACATTCAGTTCAAATTCAACAACAATATCATTAATAGGACAATTTACATTTCCAATCATTGTGTCATTGTGAAATGGCCTTCTTCTATGTTATTAGAAAGCATTATCTGGTAGTGTGAAATATTATCATCATTAAAGCAATAGACTCGCTTAACTGATATATTTTTCTCATCAGTATTACTTCTTTTAGTGTCATCATTTATATCTTGAAATTTAACTATGATTGGAAAGTGTTCACACTTTGCTAAATCATCAACACTAAAATCTTTAACTAAATGAAAAATATTTATAGTTGCATATAGCATAATCAATAGCACTTTTCCTAAGTGTCTAATGAATGTGAAATGACCGTGGTCTCTATCAACACCTATACGTCCGTTTAATATACACAATGAAGAACATTTACATAGCTCAATGAGTTGTTTTCCAAAATGATTAATTAATGTGCCACATGACTTCCTCATAGGTATGTTAACGTCTTCAAAAATTTCATCATATTCTCTCAAGAGAGGAATATTTTTATTTAAACTAAGAATGTTCCTTTCAC